>NW_005843220.1:121050-144668 GCF_000455745.1 Alligator sinensis
GGAATGAGGGCCTGACTAAGCATGGGTTTGTGCTGATATAATTATGTCAGGAGTGGTTCAGGCTTCCTCCCCAACTGCTATCATGGAGGCAAGCACAGATGCCTTCTAGCTGTATAAAGCTTGTTTCCCTTCCTGTAAAGGGATAGGCTATGCCATTATAAGGGGTGTAGGTTGTAGCCATGTTGGTCTAAGGACATAGGACATAGTGGATTTACCCAAAGAACCTTGTCTGCCTGTGTCATTATAAGCACCTTTTCAACCGGTGCCTAAGCTACCTAAACTAGATGGAAGGACTGTATAGCTTTAACTATACCAGTATAGTTGCACATAAAAGTTGCACTGTTCTGACTATGCTGGTATAATAGCATAGTTAAAGCAACAGAACATGTGTGAAAAAAAAGAGCTTTTCATAGTCTGCATCTGACCAGAAGAACAATTCACAACACAATGGATTGTTTCTAAGTCTTTCCAGCTTTCCAGTATTTCTCATTCTCTCTCTTCCTCTTGCAATCTCATCTGCTTGTAATTTTTCTTGTTTTCTTTGCTTTGTTGTACTTTCTTTCTGCAAGTCCCTACAAGGCTTGGGCGTGTCAAAACAACTTTTTGCAACAGACAAAATTCTTGAATGCTTTTTGTCTGCAACAGCAGAGCAGCACTGAAAATCATTGTGATCATCACTGTGGCAGTCATTAGGATTTGACTGACATTTGAAATTCTTGCAGGGACTCTAGTTTAGGTATCAGGTATTAGAGGCTTATTTAACGGCTGCTGTATTTGGGAAAATTCAGTACACCTTAATAAGCACAGATAGCAGATTAAATATCATACCAAGGCAAAAACAGAAGTTACAGTTGTAGAACAAAAATTATAAATACAAATCTTAGAATAAGTTGTGCAGGAAAAGGAACTGGCTTTGCAAGAAATAAGGAACAGTCAAGTCGCTCCAACAGCTTGATGATAATTACAGTTATGCCAGAAATATAAACAAATGAGTGATGAAATAAAAACAGAGGACTGTTAGTAACAGTCTAACCCCAGGAAAAAAAACACACATTTATTTTAACCTCAGCATCAAGATTAGCAATAGCTCTTTATCATTCCTTGAGCAGTAGTCTAAATTTCTATTTAATGGATACTATTTAATTGTAAATCTAGTTAAACATGTTAAGGGTCACTCCATAATTACAGTACTGAGAATAAATTTGGTCTAAAATATGAATAAGCAAAGAGTGGAGATATATAGGGCCTGATCCTGCAAAGCTTCATATCTGTATGCTTTAGCTTCACTACTGTAGGTTTTTTCACCCAGTGTATAATTAAAATGTAGAATGTATTGCCACAAGATGCTGTGGAAGCTGACTGTTTAAACAAATTCAAAAAGGGATTGGACAAATTCTTGGAGAAAAGATACATCAACAGCTATTGATCACAGGAGTTGGGAGTACAACCTGTGAATCAGAACTTTCTAGATTTTAAATGCTGGAGGCTGCAAGTAGGAGAGGAACAGTGGAAAAACCCCATATCATACCCCATTCACACTCCATTTCAGCATCTGTTCTGCCATTGTGTGACACAGGATACTGGGCAAGCTGGACCTATGGTGGCCTGCCCCAGTAAGCAGCAGTTCTTACACTCTTAAGAAGTTCCATGGGCCACTCATGGTTGAAGGTTAGGAGTCTGTAGAAATGTTCACCTTGAACTCAAACCTTGACTGGAAACTCACAATTAAGGGAAGGAAACCGACCAAGTGAATAAGGGGAAGACAGTAAATGCAATACATTTTTTTTTACTTTTGTAAGGCTTTTAACACAGATGCCCTTGATATTCTCATAAGCAAATGGTTTACATGAAATGACTGCCACGAGGAAACAGAACTGCCTAACGGTCTTAAAAGAATAGAGAAGTGGGAGGTCATCTAGTCCAACCCCCTATGGCAGGATCATCCCTTTCCAAATCATCCTATACAAATAAGACAAGTCAGCCCCAACAACACAGACCTAAAGCCCTAACCTGCCACAGGTAAAACCAGGGAACTATAACAGCCAATGCCCTCCCTCTATAAAGTGTTGTCAATATCAGCTCAAGGGGTCCCAGGTGGAAGACCATGACCCACACTACAGAAGAAGGCAAAAACCCCACAGTCTGTACCAATCTGACCACGGGGTAAATTTCCTTCCTGACCCCAAATATGGTGACTGGTCTGATCCTGAGGAGAGGAGCAGGATCCTCCAGCCAGGAACCTCTGGCTTTGCTCCAGTAGGAGCACTGGCACACCCCAGTTGAAGTCCCCAGCCTCAGCCGTAGCCAGCATGCACTGCCTCTAAGAACACAGGGGCTGCTCCCAGGCAGGGCTACCCCTGGGCCTGAGTACAGGTGCCAGGAGGGGCAAATGGGGCATTTCCACACAGCCCAACACCCTTGTCCCCAGAGAGAGGGACAGCCTGTAGCCCACCCAGCCGAGACACTGCGATAGACACAGGGCAGGGCGCGGGGAGACTGGGTTTATCTGTGCAGCAGCCGAGCGCTACTAATAAAGCTCTTGTTGCCAGCGGTGCGTTCCAAGATGGCGGCGCCCATGGAGGAGACGTGACCCGCTGCCGTGAGTCCCCGCGCGGCCCAGGCTGCGGGGTCCGGCCAGGCCGCTGGTTTGGGGCGGGATCGGGTTGTCGCGGGGGCGCTTGCACCGAGGGGGCGGGACTCGGCTCCCTTAGCCCGGAGCTCTTAAGGGGAACCGTACTTAGAGGGGCGGGCAAGCCGGGCTCCGGGCAGGGGAAACAGCTGGAGCAGTACATCAGCCAGGTCCAGCCTGTTCGGTCTGGAGGCAGCCAGGTGGGGCACAGGGGCTTGGCAGCCTGCCCTGCTCTGTCCTAATCCTTGTCCCTCAGTCCTAGCCCTGTGTATTTCGTGTCAGTCTTCATCTCCCTTAGCTGGCCTGTGTTCAGTTTTGGGGCCCCCACTACAACAATTGTCCTACAGAAAAGATGTGGACGAACGAGAGAGTCCAGTAGAGGGCAACAAAAATGGTGAGGGGGCTGGGGGACGTGGCTCATGAGGAAAGACTGAGGGAACGGGTAATTTAGTCTAGAAAAGAAGAGACTGAGGGGGGACTTAATAGCAGCCTTCAACTACTTGAAGGGGAGTTTGAAAGAGGATGGAGCTAAACTGTTCTCAGTGCTGGCAGACAACAGAATGAGGAGCAATAGTTTCCAGTTACATCAAGGAAAATTGAGGTTAGATATTAGAAAAAAGTCTCACTAGGAGGGTAGTAAAACACTGGAACAGGTGACCCAGGGAAGTTGTTGATTCCCCATCCTTGGAGGTTTTTAAGACCTGGGTAGATATAGCTTGGGCTGGGATGATCTAGTTGGAAATGGTCCTGCTTTGAGCAGGGGTTGGACTACATGACCCCTGAGGCCCCTTCTAGGCCCGATTTTTCTATGATTCCTTTCTCTGATTGCTCTGATTTCTTGCTCTGCTAATGTAAAGGTGTGATGGGATCTGATGCAGGATCCCCATGAATGCACTGTCTGCTATGCCACACAAATGTGGCTAGCCTGTTTGGTGTGCATTGGAATCATGGGCCATTGCCTGCTGAATCAAGCTGAAAGCCACTAAGACTACACTGCTGATCATTTGGGACAACTAAAAGACAAAACAGGGAGGAGGAGTGAAGGTCATCGGTTCAAAAGGAGTGTACTAAGGCAGGGGATGGGAGAAAGGACACAAAGCAGAGTGCATGGGAGTGCCCACTGGCCCTTGAATGAATCCGTAAGCCCAGTTAAACTTTGGAGGTGTGACTAGATCAGGGACAGGAAAACAGCCCTGCAGTCCTCCTAGCCAGGGCCTCCTTTCTGGTCAGGTATATTGCTAGCTTGGTTAGGGCCAGGAGGAGGTAGGCCAGGAGGTCCTGGGACTTCTTGGGGTCATGGATGGGGAGTGCATAAACAAAAAAAAATGCAGGGAGAAGTGCAACCAGAATCTCAACAGGAGGTTCTGGAGGAGGTGATGAAAGGGGCTGCAGCCTGGTGTGCTCCAGGTAGGTGTGCACCAGGGTCTCCTTCTGCTCATAGAATGGGCAGGTGTCAGGGGAGTCCATAAACTGCTCCAGATACACCCCTGTGGTGACAGCTCTATCCCGTGCATGGCAGGAAGCATAGTGATGAGATTAAGCATCAGATCCCATTGCACCATAGTGCCAGTGCAGGGGAAGCCCAATCTTGCAGTAGCAAGCTTGGCAACCTGTGGTCCCCCAGCTAGGAGCCCTGATCAGAGCACACCATGTTCTCTCTTGACTAGGAGCTGGTCCAGGCAGCCGATGTGGGCTCCCAGCCATAGAAGCACATAGTGTGCTCATTGGGCACTCCCAGCCTCTTGAGCACACAAGATTCTTGAAAGGTTCCATTGTGCTCCAGAGGCTGGAGGCAGTAGCCACATATTCAGTTGAAGGCGTGATAGAAACCAGCAAAAGAGTTATTACACAAAATGTGTAAATATTTTTATCACACTATTAACTAAATAAGCATGTGGCCAGGTCACTACATATGTTACATTTAAGATGTTAATCATGTCTTTTGTCAAGGGGCCTAAATAATAGAGAGGCCGTGCACTTTTCAAAAAGTGGTGTGGTCTTTCGTATTTAAGTTCAACAGGTCTCCAACATCCTGGAAACTCTAGTAATGTTAATTAAAATGACCTACAATTATATTTTAAGAGAAACTTGTTGGGACAAAGTGATGATAATAGGCAAAGAAAGATGCGCACAGTGCAAAACAGCATCTTAGAAGTAGTCATCCTTGTTGAAGCTTGTAACTTCACTCATGTAGTTAAAGCTCGGACTAAATTAGTGTTGCTGTGGAACAGGTAGTGAGAGCAAGTTTAGAATGTGACTGCTTATTTGTACTGTAAACCTTTTGATACTGTTATCCTTTGTTTCTGGAATGCATCACATTTTTAGAATAGCTTCAGCTGTAGGTAGAAGACAGTTTGTTTATTTTTTGGTTTTTGTTTTTTTTTAAACAGCAATACAACATACAGTAAAATGTGTGTTAGCTGTCATTTGTAGTAACCGGCATTTCTATTAACTGAAATTTCTGGTCAGCTGGCTGGGGGGTAGGACAGAGCTGCCACACAGCAGCTGCTGCCACCCCTCGTGTGACCATCATAAAACAGATATGAAAAATTGTAGCTCAAATAGGCTTTTGTGGTTGAAACCTTATGTACAGTGAAAATATAGTATTCTGGGGAATAGGCACAGAGATCAACTTCTAAATATAGGCTGTAGTCAACTAGATTGTGCACAGGTGAAAATTTAGTTGATTTTTGTATAGGCAAATCCCAGAGACAAACGCAAGATTACAAACGTCAACTTTTTAAACATCAGGATTTGAACATCATCCTCCAGGTTCAAGTTAACTCCCAGTCCCCCAGCATCCCAGGATACTTTGCACCTCCCCCGCAACCCCCTCTCCCCTCACAGGATGAGCAGGCTAGCCTTGGCCCAAGCTTTCTGTTCTAGCTGAGCAGGGAGGCATGCTCTAGAGCCCCCTGGCTTCTATCCTGGGCCGCTGCAGGCATGCGGCTGCACTTCTGGAATCAAAAGTGAGTGTCTGTTCACTTGCTTATCAGTTTCAGTCTACGAATCTTAGACTAACCTGCAAAGATTGAATAGATTCAGCTTTGGGCTTTTTGACTCTGTACTTACCCACAGCATTACCAAGTGCTAATGGGCTATATTTTAGTAATTGGTAGTGGGCCGGAATCTCCTTTCTTTTAATGGTTCTATATCGTATTCATACTAAAATCTGTGGCCAAATTCCTAGGTGCTTAATAAGCAGGGGCAACTGTTACAGAAGGTACATGTAAAACTGAAGTAAGATAAGATCCTTTTCTTTGCATGAAATTCAGACTTGTGATTTCTAAGCAAGAAACAAATTTTTACTTTCTGTTCCCAGTTGACTTAGGCCAACAGGATGATTTAATCAGAAACTAGATCTTGCTCCTTCCACTGGAAGTGCAGTGTAAGTTATAAGTGGCACCTACTGTAGATGAAAGAGTGATGATAGGGCAAGTTTGAGGAGCAGTGTTCTGTTGGATGTGTACCATATTTTCACCCCATATAACCCACCCCAAATATAAGACACCCTGTTTTTATGGGTTTCTTTAAAGGTACAACCAAGAAGAATAGATTTTATCTTGGCTAACTGAGTAGCAGCAGCAGCTAGGAAACGCAGCCTGTTCCCAGCCCCATGCATTGGATGAGACCCACAGATTGATCCAGCAAGGTAAGTCTAGGGCTGTGCAAAGGGTCTAATCCAGCATGGCAATTAATGCTGCGATCACTGTACCCTCCATACCCCCTGCCAGATTTCTAGACCCTTGCATATAATGCACACCCTAATTTTCTCTGCATATTTTGTGGGGAAAGTGCACATTATTTGCAAGAAAACATAGTATTTTATGTGTTCTTGCTTAAAGGTTAATAGTGGGGATTTTCTTTACCAGTAAGTCTGCCAGGATGAAATTCATGTGCCAGTACAACACATTAGTTTGATGCAGCTAAAGGTGTTCAGTTACTTCTCATACTTTCCCAATAAAAAGGGAGAAAGAAGAAAGTTTGATCTCTGTCACAGTTGGAGCTCATGTCTGAAAGAATTGTTGCTTAGAAGGGGGGAGAGAGACCAAAGCTATTTATATTAGGGGCTTAATCTTTTCAAAACATGCAGAGCAGGTTACCTTAGAGCAGGGGCAGGCAATTATTTCAGGCGGAGGGCTGCTTACCCAGTTTTGGCAAGCTGTCAAGGGCTGCATGGGTAGCCCTGCCCCTTGACAGGTGCCCCACCCCCTGGTCACCATCTTGGGACCAATGTCTCAGGGCCAGCACTGGTGGGGCCCAGAGCGGGGTGCAGGCTGGCAGGGACCTATGGAGCCAGGTTGGGCTGCACCAGCAAGGAGCGGGGAGCTGGCCTGGCTCCATAGAGCCCCTGCTGGCCAGGACCCTGTACTCCTGCCACCCTGCTCTGGGCCCCGCCGGCACTGGCCCCAGGACACTGGTGTGGGCCCCGTGCACCTGCTCACTCCCAGTGCCCCCCAGCCCCACGGTACAGGCGGAGGGCAGCGTGCAGCCCCGACCCCCGTGCTCACCGGCAGGGAATGAGCTGGTGCTGAGTACAGGGAAAACTGGCCCCCTCCCCCACCCTGTGGCATGCGCTCCCTGCTGCAGCCTCTCGCAGCCCACATGGGGCTGTCCTGAGCCGGCACAGGCAGCCCCAGGCAGGCTGCGAGCAGCTGCCGCGCAGGGCGCTGGCCATGAGGTGGGGGAGGCTTTTCCCCCATACTCAGCACCAGCTTGTAACCTGCCTCCACCACCAGCCTGGGCCCCGCACTTGCCCATCAGGCCCCCCTGCTTCCTGTGCCGGGTAGTGTTTGCCACTGCCGCCTCTGGGCTGCCCAGCGCGCGAGCTCCGAGTGGGCAGCAGCAGCCAGCATTGCCCAGCGCAGCGAGCGGGGTGGGTGGCAGGGCGCAGCTGCTGCCACCATGCGCAGCCCCAATGGGCGAGCCCAGAGCCAGCATGGGGCCCAGGCTGGCAGCGGGGGTGGGTTACAAGCTGGTACGGAGTGCGGGGAAGTGGCCCCTCACCCACGGCATGGCCAGCACCCCCCCCGCACTGCAGCTGCTCACCGCCCACTTGGGGCTGCTTGTTCCTGGTCCGGGCAGCCCTGCATGGGCTGCAAGTGGCTGTAGCAGGGAGTGCCAGCTGCAGGGTGGGGGGGGGGGGTCCGCTTTTCCACAGGCTCCTTCCCTGCCTGGGGTCCCCACCCCCCCTACCTGACGTTCTGGCACAGTGCACTCACATGGTCCCAGGCCAGAAGCCCCTTTGGGGGGGTGGGGCTGCAGGCAGGCCCTGCTGTTGCGGGAGCCCACTGTGCTTCCCTTGGGTCCTACTGGCCCTGGTTCCTGTCACTTTTGACAGGAACCAAGGACAGATCAATATTAATTTTCTAAATTTTTTAGGGGCCTCACAGGCCAGATAGAATGGCCTTGTGGGCTGTATTTTGCCCACCCCTGTCTTAGAGACAGGATACCACTTTAAGATGTCTGCATTGTGGCATTTCCTATGTTGTATATGGAACACCTGCTCAGGTGTAGCTTGCAATGACCCTTACTCCCAAGGGTGCAGACAGACGTAACACTTGCACTGTTCCAAGAATGTCACTGATTGGAAACCAATCTACAATAGTCCTGGAGGGGTGGCCATGCATATGCTACTAAGGGTTGTCAGAGAAAAAAAGAAAAAAAAAAATGACTGACCAATCCACATACATCTGCCCATGTCACAGTCATCCGCTGATCACGGAGACCCCAAGCTATATGCGATTGGCCAGACAAACGCATGCGATTAACAGTAACAGTGCATTACACTACACATGCGCAGTAAAGCCCCGGCCCTTTGTTGTAAACCAGGGCTGCATTGGCTGAGGCCAAGGGGAAAAATTGCTACGTAACATACGATTGGCTGACCATGCACACCACCCATTGGCCGATTACTAATTATTCCTATTTGGCAATTAGTAATTGGCTTGTTAAACATATAGAGGTAAGAGCGCTTTCCGCCTTCGCTGGAGAACTCCGCACGCATCCTGGAGTAAACTTGGCGGACTGATCACCCACCAACGACTCCCCGTCACCGAACTCCCTGACGTACCCCCTCCCCTGCATGCTTGATAAGCCGTTTACGGAACGTCTCATCTCGTTTTAAAGAGCTCTTGCTACGTTTGTACTGCAACCAAAGTCAGCCTCTGTCCTGCGCTGCGCACATCAGCGGTGTAAGTAAACAATCTATTTTTTACCAATACGCATCTGTGCCTAATTCCACTCCATTTGCCAAAGTACCCACCTGGCGCTCCGGGCTACCAGCCATAGCCTGGCAAGTGGGTCGGACACCCACAAGGGTTAAGTAGAACCATCACATTTTAGGCATTGATGTGCTACCAGGGGGAGAGAGACATGCCACCCAGGAGAACACTGCCCAAATGCAGATTTCTGCTACCCCTTTTCACTGACACTGAATTCAATGAAGACCCATTCGTGCACCTTACTGACATCTGTGTGGTGGTACCATGACTGGGAGTGTGTGTGGAGGAGGGATGGGGTGACCTAGAACCCTGCTTTTGAACTCCCAGGCATGGGGCGTTTCAGAGCTGCCAGAGCTTTTGCAGCTTTTAAAGAGCACTTTCTCTCAAGATGAACATAAATATACTTAAATTTCTGGAAGTTGACCAGGGTGGGGTACATCCCAGACTGATTTGGGGGGTTGGGGGAAGGCTCCTGGGGGCTGCCTGAGGACTGTCACCAATGGAGAAGTTGACCAAGTGCAGAGAACAGCCTTCAGAAACCCCAGCCCCCAGGCACACACAAGCAGGGGTCCAGGCACCTCTCCCCCGCCCTCCCTCAATCTACCTGGCCACCTCCCACCTTAAATAAGCATGGAATGCCTGGAACCCTGATCAGCTGCCAGCAATGGGGAAAAAATAGGCCAGCTCTTTAAAAGCTGAGGAGAGCTGCTCCTAGCCAGGGACACTTTAGCCAAGTACAGACAATAGAGGTTGGGGCAGCAGAGTTCTGGCTGCATACCAGAGCCACCAGATGCTGTGCTGGAGTTGGGGGGGGTTGCCTCATGCCTGGATGGCCAGCCAGATGCGAGTGTTTACATGCTTGGTGTCTGCACATAACACAACTGATTCACAGAGAACCAGTTCCAAATAATACTTGATTATCCAGATTATATTTTTTAAACTGTTCAGGTGGTTTAAACCATTCTAAACTGGGGTGTACTTCTGGACACTTGAAGTTTACACTGCCTGTAAACCAGTCTAAGTGTTATGTCTGTTCACAACTTAAAATTCCCCATTTTAGAGTAAGTACCCACGAAGCCTTGATTTTGAAACACAAGCATGTATTCCAGGTTTTGCTGAAGTGTGAGTCAATTGTCTGGAGCTAAGCTGGTTTCCTTCCTCTAGTGAGGGACTCATAATTTCCACATAAAACTGATAAAAAGATTCTTAGGTGTATCCTTCCTAGAATTCATTTTGCCTATGTTGTACTAAGTACAGGAAGCAGGGGTTATTTCTCATGACAAGTCTACAGTGATTTCAATCCTGCTAAGGTTTTTGCTATTGATTTAAATGAAAATGGGTTCAATTCCTAAAGTAATTTAACCCAGTGTCACACTCCATTTATAAAGGCATGTGGTACCAAAGGAGTATTTTGATGGGCAAGCATTTGATTCCTATTTCTAGCCCCAGCTTGGGGAGAGACTTTCCTGAACCTAAACTGTAAGCAAGAAACTACAGCAGAGTAGCATGTGGAATACCATATGCTGCTGCAAAAAACCATGAACAAAGGTATCTCTGGGATGTAATTTGGCCTCAGAAAAGTTGATGGAAGTCTTGCCATTGATCTTGCTGAGCCAAACTTCCACCAGAGACTCTCAAAATTACTCTTTTGCAGAAGATCATCTACACTGCAGGGTAAATTCCACTGAACAGTCAGGTTCTAGCTTTAAAAAAAAATCTTTTCCTTCAAGAAAAGTGGGAAGAAAAATAGACACCTTCCTCTCCTTTCTCCCACCAATTTTTAAAATTTTGAAAATGAATAAAGATCTCTTCAGCACCATGCTTGGGTAACAGCATTAGCATTGATTTTATTTTTTTAAATACTAGATTACTTATATGCTCATATAATGACGTCTTCCATCAGAATTTTAGCCGTTTACAAATATTAATTATGCATCTTGTCCCTGTAACTCATTTAGAAGTTCAAGAAGGTATTCCTATTTCTATAAATACCAGTGTGGGGAAAGTATGTCACATTGTTTTCAGTGGCATTGTACCAGGAATTAATATGGCCCTTCATCTCTGTGCAAGTCAGAGTCTGGTAGCCACTTGTTTCAGAGGCATACAGCATAATACACTTTTGGATTGCAAGCACCTGATCTTCTTTTTTACTTTGCTGACTGAAACCTGCTTAGTCCTACATGAAGTGTCATCTCTTTCTGTGTTGAGGTATGGGCCTGCTCCAAAGCCCACCATAGTCAATGGAAAAACCCCGCTATTATTTCAGTAGGTTTGGGAAGTTAGCAGGAAGATTTGTTCCATTACAAGATGATTTTGTTGAACCACAAGGAAAACAAAACACAACCACATCACATTGGATTCCGCACTGTAAATTAAATATGTAAATCAAAGTAATGTTAACTTGAAACTTAGAAAATTGGCAAAGGAGAACTGGAAAACTTAGGGAACAATCCAGTGCTAACAGAGAGATGGAATAGATATATAACAGCTCTTTTCTTTTTCTAGTGTATTTTAAGAGTACTGTTTAAGAATACAGTTTCTTGGAGAACAGCTGGCCAATAGTGACACCATTTGTTTCCCTGAATTTCATACATTTTCCAGGTAATGTGTCAAGGAACATAGTGTTGTTTTATCATAACACCTGAAGATCCCAGCCAGGGTTGAAGGCCTGTTGTGCTGGGTGCCGCACAAACAGTGCAGCCAGAATCCTTGCTCTAAGGAGGTTACAATGCAGCTAGACAGAGGATAGAAGAAAGAGTTTGGTCCATCACAGGGGGAAGCAAAGCGGTGAGATCCACGTGACCTGACTGGAGTGAGTCACCTGAAGCCTGTGTAAGGACAGACCTTCTAATTTAAGTGCCTGGAGTTCCAGTGCTTTAAAATGCAAGACCATTATCTTTTAAATAGACCTTAAAGGAATAAAGCATAGAAGGGGGGTAGAACAGAGGGTGGCACAGCAAAATGCCATAAAAACCTGAGTCTGAGGAAGGTCTTTTTATAGCATATTTCCCCGAAGAGGGCAGCAGGCACCCTGCATTCATTTCTTTCTCTAACACTGGAGCAATGCAAGGAAATCTAGGAAGGAACAGTCTCATTTTACTAAATTAGGGCATGCGGTCTGTCAGTATGGCTGTTAAGAGGCTTATTAAAAGGGCACAGTAGCTGACAAGTGAATCTTCAATCCCCTGAAAATCTCTTTAAATTAATGATCAGTTTAAAACAGTTCACATAAAAACTTTTACTCATCACTTTGATGTGTGCTTTGAGACCAGGAATTGCACATCATTTTGTAGGGATGAGTGCAAGGCTTTTATTGCCATTTTCAGCATGAATTTTAACTGCTGGTTAAAGAAAAAAATAATCCCTCCACAAATGCCCATGCATTCATTAACTCTGATACCAACAGAAAGTGACGTTCTCGTTCCAAGGATTATATGCGACATAATCCACTGCTGGACGAAAAGATGGCATTAAGTATCTGCAAATGCATTTAAAGAGTGAGGAGTTAAGGCAGGTAACACAATTGGAACTTGTCCTAGTAGACATATCAGTAAAGGGTTAAAAATCTCAAGCATTACTTTCAGAGAGGGTTTTTACTTTTGTGTTCTTTTGTTTTATTTTTTGGTTTTATTTACCTCTGAGCTACAAGGCCACTCTGCATATGAGCTTCTTACATTAAAATGGCTAAACACACAAGCTTGGTTTCCCTTTTCACACGGTTGTGTGATTGTTTAAAATATCAGATTGCAGGACTCTTCAGTGAAACAGAAGATAAATCACGAAGGGTATGTTTGTTCTTGGTTTGTTCCCACCTGATGTTGCTGAAGAAATGAAGCATGATACTTGGTTTCTGCCAGTCAGCAAACTGAGGTGTAGCATGGGAGTGGATGCTGTGTGCAGCATGCAGTGCCCACCCCAGCTGGACAGCACGTGAGGTCTGTTTCAGGATCTGCACCTCATGCGGCTTCCCCCACCCTCACCTCAGCTGGCTTGGGGCTGTGCCAGGAGGAATGTCTGCTCCAGCTAAGCCTGGACCCATGGTGCATATGGTGTCTGCAAGCAGTATGGGTCCCCAACTGGCTGGCGAGGGCGCTATGTGCAGCATGTATTCCAGATCCCAGAGTAACTTGCCGCGCGCCAAAGCACGCGTAGCACAGGTGTTGCCTGGGGACCGATAGCAGAATTACAAGATGCGCTGCCGCTACTTGTCCCTGGGGAACCAAATGTCCATGCTCGAGTGGATGTGGCCCTAGTGCTTGAATGCCCCAATTTGAAAGATCCCTCTAATGCTGGTAGCATCTGTGTGTTTCTTATTAGAGAGAAATTCAGGAAAGGCAGAGCTGAAGAGGTAGTTCTGCCATAAAGAAAATGGCAAAAATTGCCCTTCAAAGAACAAAACATTTGTCCTTGTGCTTATGATTTTTTTTTTTTTTAAACAAGGATGACTTACCTTTTCATATCTATTTTTAACCTTTCCTACTTAATAAATACATATATAAACCATGGAGCAGGCTGGGGGGCTACCTCTAAAATGTTGGATCACTGAATTCTAATGACTTGTGGTTTTCCACAGAGCACATTGCTATTTGTTTTGGGGTTTTTTGCTTTGGAAACTGGGGCTGAGGCCACAGCCACAAACCCACATAACTGCCTGCCATCACAACTCCTGCCAAACTCCAAGGGCTGATTTGCAAAGCAGCAATATACTGAGTGGAAGTGTCCCCAATTAAGAGAAGGGCAGACTTGGAAACTGACTCTGAAGTTCCCCACCCCATCCGAGGGGTACCGTTTATAAGAGAACACACGTGGAATTTATGTGGATTTGAGATTCAGCATCAGGGAAAGGATGTGGGGAGGTGTTTCACAGTTGAACAGACAATTAATTTTAATATCTAAAACCACATGTCACAGCACCACCCAGCAGGATTTAATTCAGTGTGTGGATCAGATCCTGAAAAGAGTCATGTCTTGATAGCAACTCTTTAAAATAGGAATTTGCTAATAAATGCATTCTTTTGCATCTAGCCCAGGGGATTTCCAAAGTGATGGATCAGGGGTGTGCTTGGAACAGTAGCCTCCATATGAATACTGCATACCAGTTTTATTGGGCAAACATTGGGTAAATATTGGGCAATTTCATAATAGCCATTTAACAGAAGTGCCATTAAAAAGGAGAGAGAACCTAGAATGATTCTATCTAAAAGAAAAAGAAAACCACTATCTAAATTTGCTTGATTAGACAAAGTACAGTTTTTAATTTTTCTGGGTCCTGGGCAAACTATTTGTTCCTGGTAATAAGACTCCAGGGTGAAAAGGCTTACATAACAAAGCCATATAAACTTAAAAACTATTGCACAAAATGCTTAAAACCCTTTCTAAGCCTCATGCAAAAGTACAGCTGGCTCTACCATTGATAATGATATTGTAATTTTCAAAGCACTGTGGAGACATTGTATCAAATCTCAAGACATTGCTACAACATAGTGTTATTCCTATTTCATATACTGAAAGGAGTTTAGAATCTAGACATCCCAGCTCATGGATTTTGAGCAGTAAGTGATGCTTCCTGTGAGGAAGACATGGTAAAGTTTCTAAAATACAGTACTCTTGGTCTTTCTGTGCCATGTTACCTTGGTTATCTGGCATCATAAGTAAGTATAACAAGAAAGGGAATGGAAGTGAAGAAGGAATTCTGGGTTCTGAATGATGAAACACGTGTAATTACAGCATTTGGGGTATAATGCAGAGTAAGACTGCCAAATAGACACTGTTTTATACCCGAGTTGTAGAGTTCATCTATCACGTCATCTGTAAAGCAGTGGAAGGGAAGGCTTGTTTCAGGAAACTATGATTTAGGAAGTATTGAATGTAACAGCCATGCATTAATTTGGGTAAATGTACAGTGTTTTATGTTTATCCTTTTTTGTGCATTGTGTAAAGCTACCAGTGTTTTCCAATCTTGTATATTGCTATAAAAATAAGTGGGGGGGAAAAAGCACAATTCATTATCAGAACATGTTAGGTCAGCTAAGTTAGGAGTATGTTGTTCTCTGTCCCAGCATGTGTATAATTCCTCACTGTTAATGATGGAAGGTTAAAGCTAAGTGGAACATGCACCTTCAAAAACTGCGCATCATCTGTATGAATTGCATCTTGGTTTTAAAATGAATATCTGAGCTTAATGCTTGTGAAATCTAGGCTCACTTGCACTTTTGTGTTTGTGTGCCCATAATTAAGAATTTGTTCCTCTTTAATGGCTATGTAAATAGAACCCTAGAACTGGAGACACTAGGGCTGCCCTGTGCTGCTGCTTTCAAGGTCTATAGCTAGTAGTATGAAACAGATTTACTGCTGCAGCTATAGCTTGTATTTGGTATCAGATGGAAAAATGTTATCCTTTGTTGCTTCCTTTCAACAATACTGCAAAGTTTGGAGTAACTGACTCACTTGTACAAAACAGTAAGTTTTACTGTGCCCTTGTCATGTCCTCTTCAGAACAAAATGATTCATGCTAATGTCTGGAATTTGTATGGCAAGTTTTCTGTGATGGCAAAGCAGGCAAAATGCTGGTTAAACCAATTCACCTGGCCATGTTTACACAACTGAGAATTTGCCCCCAATTTACATGTTCTTGTGTACAAAATGTCTTGCATCAACAAAAAAAACAAAACAAAACAAAAACCTCATGCCTTTCCATTGAAGGTGTGGCAGTAAACTATGGACTGCCCGATGCCTACATTAAAATGAAGTCATTCCTCGGCCAGTATACCATCATCCTACATCAAATGGTGTCAAAACACGCTGAGAATTTTCCAACAATGTTTTTTGCTGAAAATGCCCGTTCATCCAAATAGACCCTTTTCTTATTTAGTTATTTTTTAAAATCCATTAGTAAACATTTGCAGAAGGTTAGGAGTTGCCAGCATCTCATTTGATACTTTTGAGATAACTCTGGTTTTCGGATTCATAATGGACTTGTTTACAAATAAATAAATAAATGAGCGAGCGAGCAAATGAATCTCTATTAACAAAACAGATGACCTTGACAGGCTTAGATGGACCAAAACAAAATATTTTCCAGTTTTCCAAAATGTGTGATTTTGTTGTTGTTGTTGTTTTTTGTTCCCGTTAAGGACAGGAATATTATTAAGTCTGACTTTCCTGGGACAGAACTGCTCGTGTCTATCTTACTAGGCTTAAGCTGCTGTGAGCTAAGGGAGATTCTTATTTCTTGTAGTAGGAATCAAGCTTTTATAGCAGGAAGGTCTATCCATGTTGTGATTATTTAGTGCAATACTGTGATGAGCAGGAGAGTAACAGTTATGCAGGCATAGGGACCCTATGGATTTGTTCATATATTTGCCACACAGGTAAGTTTGGTTGGACTCATGCTGGGTAAATTTATGGCCTTATTGAAACCAATAGAGGTTTTGCCATTGACTTCCATGGGCCCAGGTTTTCACAGTAGTAGCATCCCAGGAGCTCAGAGAATGAGAAGCAAAAATTTAGAATTGAAAACAACAGTAATCAGCTTCATGTACATATTTTGCAAGAGAGGATCAAGCTTCAATAGCATCACTGGCCCTTCATTGCCTCCATAAAACTCGTATTAGAGTTGGGGCACTTTTTTTTAGTTCTGTTTTATTTACGTCAGGGATATCTGGGTGGCCAAGTAAATGCATCTGGACCCCAGGTTCTTTATGCCCTTATTGTAAGTTATAGTCTGGAGAGAGTGCTTACCATAGTGATTTTTGCTGTGGAAATGCTAGTTTTTATAGTGCATGCATTTTGTTTTTCTTACCAGAGGAGGCCACTACATTTAAGCATAACATTTCTCAGCCTCTCTCTCTCTCTCTCCCCCCACCCCACTCCACTCCCCTTTTTATAGGCTGTGAATTAGTGTTGGATATTCAGGAAAAGCTCTCCAGACAGATTAGGGACATGGACAGATTTTGAACAGAGCCTTAATGCATGGGCACGAAAGGACAAGTGTACTGATGGGAATACTAATACCCATGCTCTACCTTTGAGTCAAAGTAGCTTAAAGAGCTGCTTTCATAAGCAGAGAGATTTTGAAGTAAATATCCTAAACAGAACAAAGAATTTTTAAAAGTGCAGGGGGGAGAGAACAATATTTATATGGCAGTAGTAGTCTAAGGGGGTAGTGGTACATTTCTGACTCATGAGTAGAACAGTATCAGATATAGCGGTGCTGCAGATGAGCATAAGTATTCATCCCTTTTTCAGGGCTTAGAATCTCAGCTATTGTGACCCATTTAAGATGGCAATCTTCCTCAGCTTTCACATACAGTTATATGAACACTGCTTGAAGGGAAGTATAGGAATTAATGGCTTTCACTTCAGCAAGTTGTTGTCAGTTACTATAAATTTAAGTTATAGTTTGAATATACTGTAGTTGCATCTTAATGATTTTTCAAGAACACTGTTTAGTAGAGGAAACCTTGTTTAATTGGACAGAAAAGCAATAACATTACATGTATGAAGTTCAGTGTTGGTAAATGCACTGGGTACGTGTAGGAAAGAGTAACCCAAGATGCATATATACAATTATGGATTCTTACAGAATTTCTCCTTTTTAGGAAAGATGTTCTTAGAACTATTGCAGATTGTTCCACAAAACATCAGCCCCCTGTTCAGCAGTAGTTGAAGGGGCAAACAGTATATTGGGCTTAATTAAGGAACTACAAACAAAGCAGAAAATGTCATTGTTGTGCTGTATAAACACATGAGATTCCCACATCTTGAACTTTGTGTGCAGTGCTGGTTCCCCCCCCCCCTCCCCCCTCAAAAAGAATGTAGTGGAACTAGAAAAGGTAGAGAGAAAGGCAACAAGGATGATCAGGGTTATGGAGAGGCTGAATAGGTCAGATCTAGATCTTTTACTGTAGAGAAAAAGACCTGTGAGTTTGAGTGACTGGTGCAGAGGGGCACCTGCAGAAGCCACCTACCGACAGCATCAGTGTTGGCCATCAAGGGGGGCACCAGCCTCACGGGGGAGGGGGTGGCACATGCATCCCTGTGCACCCCCTACCAGTCGCCTATGCCTCTGAGGGGAGATGAGGTAGAGGATTATAGAGTAAAACCTATAATCTGAAAACTGTGGAGTTCAATATTGGATAGTTCAAAGTATCAAATACTTCAAAGCTGTCACTCCCAGCCAAAAAAGTTTTTTATATGCTTTACAATATGAATAATTCAAAATACTGTTACTTGGAAATCTGTTTTCTGGTCCTTTGGCCAAGGTAAACCTCATTAAATAGATGAGGTGTCATTAAACTGCAGCATGTGCTCAATCCTGGAAATCAACTACGAAGTTGATTGAATGCAGCCTGCACTGATCATGCTCATAAAACAGTGGGCACAAGGCCAAGGCCCATAGTGGGCAAACATGCTGGTAGGAACCTGCCATAAGTCTGAGTTAGTGCAGCACTCCCCCTTTCTCCCTCCCCGCCTAAAGATATAGTAGCCACTGTGTTCAGTCCCTGTCAGTGCCAGCTGTTTTTCAAGTCATAGTGAACCACCACATCAAATACATTTCAGCTTCCTCTCCACTCCCAGAGCCGAGTTGCACCTTAGTTATCCCTTTCCAATCATTCCTGTTTCTTCACCAGCTTTAAATATCTGGCAGACATTGCCAAACATTGATTTGGTGAGGCTGTCGCCCCCTCTCTTGGTCTGTTCCATGCAAGTGGTATGGCCCTACCCTCCATGAGGTAGAGCCAGGCCAGGTGGCCCTATGCCTCATCTGTATATATATTTTTGGAGGATCCCAGGACTTCTGACAAGAACACCTAGTTCCAGTCACAAGTGGGGGCTAATTAGCATGTGGATCCTTTGATTGGGGAAGTATCTGGAGTACACACACATACTGAGCAGTGCTGGCCTGTGGAATCACCATGGCTTAAAATGCTGTCAACTCTGCTGGGGTCCAGCTCAAACTATATGGTAAGATTTTGAGCCTTTTGGCTTTAAACCAAGAGTGGGCAAAATATAGCCCGTGGGTCGGATGTAGCCCAAGTGATTGTATCTGGCCCATGATGGGTCCCTCAGCCCAGGCACAGGGGGCAGCCCTGCCAGGTGTGGATGTGCCACCTGGTATGGAGCAGTCTGTCCCATCCCCGCACACAGAAACTATAGTCCATGGGGCCAAATGATGCAGCGGCCAGACTTGGCTTCCCAGCAAAACTCACACTTCTGCTGCTGCCAGTGTTTCTGCTGCTGCTACCAACCCCAGCCCTGCTGCCCAGGCATCCAGCCTGTCTGCCCTGCATCCATCGCCAGAGGTGTCAGACAGAGTGGGCTGGCAGGGTCTCCATGGAGACTGGCCTGGGACCCCTGTGGGCAGGGTGTGGGGAGCAGCATCTGGGAGTGGGACAGGTGCGTGGGGCCGAGATCACGGGGGGGGGGGGTGGGGCCAAGATCACGGGGGGGGGGGGGTGGTGACAGCAAGAGCTGGGACTTAGGGCAGAACCACAATCTATTCCCTGCATGTCCCTGCAATGGGCACCGGGATTAAAATAACCATTAGGGGGTGTAATCTAGGCATTGACTTCCTAGGTCTCTGAATGCTGGAAGCTGGGGCAGGCAATGTAGGAGATGAGTCAGTCTGGATAGATCCTGCATAAAATATGGGTTTTCCCCTTAACCACAGTGACCTCTCGGTCACTCTGAGGAATGGGATATTGGGCTAGATAGACCTCTGCTCTGACCCAGTAGGGCACCGATATGTTTTTATATAGGTCTAGAGCCTCAGCTACTATGACCTGGCACAGCTTTTGGGTTGGTCCATGAAAATGTATGTCTTCAGTAAATCAGGATTCTGAACTGAGTTGCATAATCATAACCCATAGTAATACCACACTCAAAATGCTATTGTTACAGTTGCTACTTAACATTAAAGTGCATGGTTGGAGGGGAGGGATGAGCAGAGAATGGAAACTAAATAAACTTTCCAGTTGCCTTGTACTTTATCCAGTTGCTGAAATGTACATGTGCAACTCATTACGTTGTCTATTCACAAACATTTTAACTCTGACCTCCTCTTCGTGCCCTACCTCCCCTATTAACTAGGAATGTTAAATCCCACTTGCTCTTCATCACATTTCCATCCCAGGTCTCACAAACCACTACTTGCCTGACATGCAGGGCCTGTGGATTATGAGCCAGTGACTCCATTGCTTTGCCTTTCTGATTGCTGTTATACTCTATATTGTTTTATACTAGTACCTTCAGGTTGAAACCAAGGTCAGGCCTGATGTATTATGTGCATAAGTGGTACTGCCTCCCTGGCAGGAGTTTACAGGCTTAAGAAGTCCTACCCCACTTCTGCCTTGCTTCTCACAGTAGTCAACATGTTACTGCTCGTTCTTCACATCCAGTCCCAAAGCACCATCATTTCCCAACTACAGTTTCATTTTGAGGCAAGGAGGCCAGCCTAGCTTGAGTAACCAACCATTCAACATGACCTTCTCCCATCTGCAAAGCTTTTTTTGTCCTTCAGCTTCTCTTTTGTTAACCTACAAGCTTCAGCCTGCTTGCTCACTGTGTCCTCTATGCTCCTGCTTCTCTCCGAGTACCTCAAACCTTGGTTTGAAGTGTTGCTTCCAATTTTGCTTCTTCAACTCTTCTTTGGATCTTAAGATCCTGTCCATATGACTGGAACATGTTCCTTCTGCAGACCAATTCTAGGGGCTTATTCAATACAATCCTCCCATTCGCTACTTATAAAACAAAAGATTGTTTCTATTTCATATGTGTAACAAAGCCCCTAAGTAGATATGTAAATACATTTCATAGGCTATATACATTTGTAGTACAGAGAACATTTGGATGTCTTAAGCATGACATGTTTTGCCAAGCCTGTTTTTCAAGGAAGTGTCTGTTATGGCAACGCAAGAGTTTGTGTTCTGGATTTAGTTTTCAAGGGAACAAATCCTCTGAAAAAATGCTATTGTTCTGTTGGGAGTGACAAATACTGCTTACAACCTGCTTGCATATATATAGAGAGAGACTGTAAATTTACCTGCCAGCAAAACCAACCAGACCCCAAATAAAATACTTCTTATTTTAAGTGCTAAGCATTCTGTGATCTCTCCAAAGATACTCCTACTGATTTAATTACTTTAAGAATTCTCCATCTCTTGCCCATTGTTTTGGCTACCTTAGAGGTTGGAGAGAAGGGGGAAGGCCAAAGATATGCAGTTGTTTTTAACTGGTTCTTTTAATAGAAGGCAAGATTCATTGTCAACTGTTTTCAGTTAATTTTATTATTGTATGGTGAAACTGCTATCCTACATCTGTTTGAATATATATTGATTTAGTAGACAGACACGGTTCCTTGGGTGAATCTGATATCTTTTATTAGACCAATTGGTCAGATTCACCCAAAGAACCTTGTCTGCCTAGGTCCTTAGGCCAACACAGCTACAACCTACACCCCTGTATTGATTTAATAGACAGATAGTTACAAACAGTGGCATTGGACACTCATTTTGATTAGCATGGTGCTTTTTTTTTTTTTTTAATGTATTACTAAAGAAAAAACAAACCCCCATAAGAATTGACTCATGTGAATACTATTTTTAAAAATTGCCCACCAGGTGGCACCAAAGTTCTGGAACTCCAATACATTTCTGGTTTCCCCACAAACCTAGTGATTTCCTAACTGCAGTAGTTCAGATGGCCTTTTTCTGTAAACATTCTCCATGCATGTATGTGGACACAGTTTCTGCATTCCCCCTTTAATTCTGGATACAGGATCTTTGTTCCTCAATTGAGGTTCTAACCATCTGACTGAGCTGAATTTACTACGTAGATAGTGACCAAAAAGCCATAGCACAGCACAACTACTGCAAAAGTTGCCCATCCAACATGAAGTGTTATATAGAATTGTGTTTCCCAAGAGGAGTGAAGAAGAATCATCTTCAGAGCAGTACAAGTGGTCTGTGGTCCAAAATTCTGCTTTCCTTACATGCGCTTGCCTTCCATTGATGGCATTTTGAGTTTTACCTATGGCAAGAAAGCAAGATGCGCAACTGGGGAAGAACACGGCAGATTCAGAGGGGGAATTTTTGCCTTTGGAGATGTCTTCTCAAAAACAGAATAGTGAAAGAAAAAATAGCTATTCCAAAATCTTTTCTTTATGTATTTTTAAATAATCCCTCTCTGGATCATCTCACCATTGAACGGGATTTGCCCTTTCTTTGTTTTTTCTGTTAACTTGCAACCTTTTACAATAATGTAACTGAATCACTGTTAAGCAAGTGGCATGGCTGTAGAAGCTGTGCCAGGGAACTACTGATGAGAAACAAAAATGGAAGCTATGGAGCAGTCAGTTGGAGACTGGCCACTGAACAAAGTAACTCGAGTTTACAGGGGGAGAGGCTGGGGGTCAGACCTGATGATCTGTTTAGGTCCCTTCCGACCCTAAGCACTATGAAACACTTTTGCAGAATACCAGAAGGTGAGTTCTCCAAATACTACACACTCCCTCTAAATAGCTCTCATTAACTCTGTAGTATTCACTTAAAAATTGATTAACTAATATTTCTGTTCTTAACTATCATGGTAGTTGCCAACAGGAGAGCATAATGGCAGCTGTGTTTCTGTGAAGCAGCAATGACACTCAGGGTCCAGATAGACTAGAGGCGCCTCTCAGCCATGATGCAAAGTAATGGAGTTAAAATGGGTGGGTTTTGTTAAGCCTCTACAGATTGAAGAGTAGCACTAGCTCCTATGGGGTGTGCCTTGCAAGCATTGCAAGCAGTGCAGTCACCACCTGTGTTGGCTGTTTAAATGTGGTGTTTGTAACAGGTATGATACATAAAAGCAGGTAAGAAAATTAATGGCTTTGCTAATTTGCCCTTCTTAGCTGTTCTCTTATAAACACTGAATTCTTCAGGCCTGATTGGCTTGACTGTTTAAGACACTTGTGTGTCATCTTGGTGCCTTGTGTTCTTAGTCATACTGGATGCTGACAGATGTGGAGGGGGAGACAGAGAGAGAGAGAGAGAGAGAAAGAAAAAACAGCGTTTTACTGGAAGAGGAATCCTATCAGTTTGGCCTGATTCCCCAGTGTCTGTATAGCTCACGCGCTTCAGCAGGGCTTTTTGGCACTTATCTAATAGCTGATCCAGTCAGCTATTAAATAAAAGAGCCAAAAAGCCCTGCTGAAGCGCGTGAGCTATACAGACACTGGGTGAGCCGGGTGAAACTGAATCAATTCTTTGGGTCATGCACTGCACTTGGCACGGTGGACACACTGAGCTCAAAGTAAAGGGCTGTTTGTTTGGGGTCCCCCCCCACATCTGTAAGCAGCCTCTGATGCCTGCCTCAAGAGTAGCTAGTGCCATTTTATGAGCATTGCATTGCCTGGCTTATGTGCGGGCCGGGAGCGGTCTGAGGGCTTCGGGGGCGCGCAGCGGGCTGTGGCCAGCAGCCCTGGCACGCGGGTCGGGGAGTGCAGGCCGGCGGGCTAGAATTAGGCGCAGACGCGTAGCGGTTGATTAAAGATTATTTTACTTACACCGTAGATGGTCGCGGTGCAGGCAGGAAAAACTTGCTTGCGTTGCAGTTACAGACAGACACGTGGAGTTTGCTAGGCTCCACAACACGAACTCGAACAAGACCCGCAGAAAACTCGAGCCTCTTGAAATAACTCGGACAGAGCTATGGATACACACACACATGAAGCTTGCTAGGCACCGTGGAAAAGCACGCCGGGAAGGGGGTCGTCGAAGGATAAC
>NW_005843220.1:144760-147208 GCF_000455745.1 Alligator sinensis
AGATGGTTGTGGAGTCCTCCAACTTGGGCGGAAACCGCTCAAGCCTCTTATACGGCTAGCAGGCCAATCACTAGCCGCCACGTGGGAATAATTTAGAACTGGCCAATAGTGGGACACTAATTTGCATGCGGGTGGCGGGAACTCCTTTGCACCGGGGTTTTCTCTTTGCAACTGAGAAACGCACCCTGAAAAGAAAGCTCCTCGTGGCGGGAAATAACTTAGCAGTGCCGAAGCGCGCGCACACAAAATCACACCCTTGGGTTGTGACAGCTTAGAGATGTCTGGCCCCTGTAGCAGAATCCACAGCTCTGAGTTAGATGCCTAGACTCCAAACAACGTATGGGGAGAGAGGCACCTCAAAAAGATTCACAGCAGGGAGCACACTTCACAGGGGACTGGTCCCTTGGAGCATGGGAGGAAGGCACACACCCCTTTTCCACTTGGGGTTCACAGCTCTAAACTCCTTCTTGCAAGTAGGTGCTTATGCCCTTTCTTTCAAAAACCAGAGCAGGGAACAGTCATTTTTTTCAATGCCTCTGATAGGAACAGCCTTAGGAGCAGGGTCTGGAAACCATGTTTCCCTGCTGATTGCCCCAACAATTAGGATGGATAGTCATGATTGCATTTGTGGGCATTTTTATAGGTTTAGATTGTTAGGGGCTGGAGGGGACCTTGTAGATGATCGGGTCCAATCCCCCTGCACTAGGCAGGAAAAGACAACTGAGGTCAAGTGACCCAGTGAAGTGACTGTCCAGTCTCCTTTTGCAGATTTCCAGGTCCAGTATATCTTTGATTTTAGTTTATGCAAAGACAAAAATCTTAGGTAGGAAGGGGTTGAGGATGCCCCACAACACCTCCTGGAGCTTGGTGGCTGGGTCACTCTAGGGAGGTGGGAGAAGACTGTTTGAATCCCTTCGGGGCAGGGGGAGGAACTGAACTTTCCCCCCTTATTTGCATTTTTTCCTGATCTAGCCAATATATGCAGAGCAGAACAGAGGAATTGGAGGGGCAACGTGAGAGCCACCATGAACCCATTCTCCCTCTGAAGGTGATGGCCCTTCTATCCCATCTCTTATTCTGAATAGAACTGCATGCCTACAGAGCTTTCCCCACCTTTACAGCAGCAAGGCTCAAGGAACAGGGAGAGAGGTGCCACCACCTAACAATGTATTTGTTTTTTGTTTTGTGAAGGTGCCGCCAGCATAGCAACACTGAGTCATAGCAGTAGGTTTTCATATGTTGATGCAACATTGTTAAACAACTAGTTACCCTCCTGCTAATATGTTAGAGTGCAGATTCTCAACTAGGGTGCCATGAGATCCTTTTAAGGGTAGCACACAAAATTACCACTGTTAGATCTGCAAGGATCTACAGGTGATTCACAAGATAAACCCAGAGATTTCAAATAGAAATCCAGAGTGTCAAAAAACATTCCAGCCTATTGTTGTCTTTCTGAGTTCTTTGCAACAGAAGACTTGCTCTATTATTCTTCCACTCAAGAAACAAGTGAAAGCTAAAGAGCTGGCATATTCCACAGGGTGCCTTAAATCTAAGAAGGTTGAAAACCACTGTATTAGCAATAAAGGAGATGAGCTAGAGAGCTGCAATTCTTTTGTAATGCAAAAGAGATTAACCTCAGAGGGCTGAGGTTCCCTTCACTCAACAGGACAGATCTTCTAAATATCATAGTTCTCCTTGGCCTCTCTCTCCATTTACGCTCAAGTCATGGCACTACTACATTTCTTTTTTTTTTAAATTGTGAAAAGTGTTCATTTAACTTTCAAATCTCCCTGACTACTTGTAGAAAGAGAAAGCAAAAAAGCCATGGTGAGTTTTGAACTTTTCATCCAGAAATAAATACATCTGAAGAGCAAAGCTATTACACCTTGCATTCCTGTTAGTCATTTATACTAACCTGTGATTAAAAGTTCACATCTCAGCATGTCTTCTCATCTCTTTCAGATATTACGTTATCCATCTCTTAGGCTCTGGCCTCAGGCAGTGGATTTTTAAAGCAATCATGTCTCGATAATTAACTGTTAACCCATGAATGTTGTAACTTTAACACTCTTTGTGGGTAAGCAAATGCCCAACAAGTAATATAGTCTTTAGAATACAAGTAAATACAAAGGTTTTACTTGGAAGCTGCAGTTTTTAGATGCTGTATTCTGAGTGCTCCGAGCTGTATGCATCTCATGTTATTTCTTGTGTACTTGGGAGCACTGGGGTATTTCTCTCTGCATTTTTTCTTCTTTTTTGTTAAATGACAGTTGCATAGCAAATCTGTTAGTTGTCCATGCTAATGAAACACCACTTTAAACTTGTAATGGCTCAATAGGAAACATTCATTCATATCTGTGTGGACATTTGGCCATAAGCCTGGAATATCAAAAATAGCTGAAGAATTTTCACATCATTGCAAAAAGTCTGAACAAAAAAAGGGGAAAG
>NW_005843220.1:147359-172030 GCF_000455745.1 Alligator sinensis
AATGGGAAGAGATGAAGACATGAGACAAGCAGGAGACTTTCTTTTACTTTCTGTCACTGTGTTGCTCTACTCTTTGGCCTCTTCCCAAAGATGGCACATGCTCTTCCTCCCCAGTATTTTGTCCAGTGACTCATTTAGTACAATTAGCTCTTCTGGTTGAGGTATGGAAGGAATGAAGGGAAGGAAGGAACTGTGAGTTAGGCACTCTGGCAGCAAAAACTTATTGCCAGTGATAGAAATAATAGGAATGTAAAAGGTTCAAAGTACTTTCCTCCTTCCCCCCAAATTGAATGTGCAGTGGGAGGAAGAGCAAAGCCGAAAGCACTCGTGTTATGCCGTTTCCCTTTATTTGGACGGGGAAGGAGATAGATCGTCTTACAACAGAGTCAAGGCACACACCAATATACAGAGATTCAAAGGATCTAGAGCAGGGCTGTCAAACTCACTTCGTGCTTTGGGCTAGATCCAGATAGGGAATCCTTTGGTGGGCTGGATCCAGCCTGGGGCACAAGGAAGCAGCAGGGGTAGTCTTTGATATTCTTTTTCTGATCAAACAAGTGAAGTAGAAGCTACTGCACACCCTGAATAAAGCCATCTTTGAAATTCCTCAGGGAGTGTGGAAAACAGGGCCTCCCTGCAATTCTTGCCTTCTTCGAACTTCAAACTCCACTTCAAAGAGTAAGAGGAGAAGCACGCAGCACTAGTCATACTAATTTGGATAAGCTAGACAGGTTCCTGCTTGTATTGACTTCTAGCATTCATTATACAGTTGCATTAGCTTCTTCCTAGGCACTGATCCCAACTGAATAATCAGTGAGATATCTCTTCTGCTTTAATAGTTTCCTGTTCTTTTAACAATGTCTGTAGCTCACCAATAATGCGTCAGGTATTGACTTGGCATTAGTGTTTTGTCATTTCAACATCCGGTTATTTCACCACTTAGCTACCCATCCTCATCATGGATGGAAAAATGATTTGGTTAAATGCATCAAGGGTGTTGCACAGCATATCCTGTCTGCTCCACGTATCTTCAGGGATCTTTCAATGTAACCTGCCATAGTTGAATACAAAACACATTATCGAGTAGATAGACTGCTCTAAGTTCTCTTAGAAAATGCTGCACTAGCAAAAGGTGATGAATTATTAGTTTGTAAAACTACTATCATGTCCTAAGCAGAGAGAATGCAGATAAATCCTTCTGCAAAGCCCATTGAAGTAAATGAGAAGATGTCAGTGGCCACCAATAGGTTTTACAGCAGTATTAAAATCAGGAGATTTCATTGTTGGAGGGTTCCCTCAGTATGGTTCCTCTGATCAGTATGAAAAGAGGTTATTTTCCAGTGTTTCTTTTTTCCTTCTGGGTAAGCCTGTGTGAGTAGTAAGATAGGAAGTATTGGAATATAAAGCCCAGCCTCCTCAAAGAAGTCATGCTGGAACTTACACGTTTACTAAGTTCATTTTTTTTGTTTTGCATAGAAGCTACACCTCAATTCACTTTCTAGCCTTTTAGTTTTTGTCAAAAGCAGCTTAAATCACCAGTTGCTCTGCATCAGCCGATACAGGCTTCTCCATCCAAAATCAGTCTTCTAGATTTAATCCCAGTAATAGCACCTGTGAAAAACAACCACCTACCCAGGTTAACCTTTGTCCCCAATAGACCTTCTTGGATTTACAGTTTTGAGCACTGGAGGTCAAGGGTAAAGTCTTTTGCCCAATTTTGATTTTCCCCTTCTAACCTCCTTCAACCTCTGTTAAAAAAATTAACATACTTCACTCATGTTTCCTGGGAAGGTTCACATTTCTGTCCAGTGTACCATAAAGACCTTGTGCAAAGAAGTTTCACTTCAGTTTCAGCAACCTTGCATTAAACCTAGTATTTGCAGAAATGCAAGAAGAGGCAACAGACAGCAAGTGATTGATAGAGGGACACTGTGCCTGAATGCTACGATCACAACTAGAAATTCCCCTGCCGTCTTGCTTTCTAGTTCCCACTAGAGCACACTAAATGAAGCTCCATATTTTTTTGCTCCCTTTTGTTTTGGCTATTTTCTCCCTTTTGCTGGTGTCACCCTCCCAGGTAGCACACCAGCATCTCTTGTATGTTGGCAGCAACAGCCATCTTATCCAAGGACGGACAAGGAGGACTGGCAGTTTTTCTACAGGAGTCTTATGGGGTGTCGTATGCTACAGTTTTTCTCCAGGAGCGTGGGGGGCAGAGAGGGAGTCTGCTCCAACAGTAACCCTTGTGCTGTGTAACTTTTTCTTAAAGGCCATCAGCTCGAGTTCTCACAAAGAGAAACAGCAAATATTGAAAGAGGAATGTGAAGGACATTACAAAAGGGATAAAGCGAAAGAGAGAACTGTTCAGACAAGTTTCTCAGGGAAAGGTGATGTAATCTGTACTGTGGGAAATGCAAGTAGTTGACATGCCTCTTGAGAGCTCGAGTTGTTACCACAAGGCTCTGTCAGAAACAGCACAAAGCAAGGAATACAGCCTATTAGACCTTTGTCAGCTAGGAATGTGGTAGCCCCAAACTTAAGTTTTCAAAAGATTATTGTTAAGGCTTATATTTATTAGCAACTTGGTGAAAGGCTTTAATATCAGTGGACACAAAAGACCCATGCTTTTATCATCTTTTTAGATGGACACTATCATTGTCTGTAATTCAGTATTTTTTTTCCAGAAGAATTTAGGACTGGATCTCCATCATGCCAGGTGCTGTACAAAAAGAGATCCCCACGTACAGCACTGGCAAGGGGTTAATAAACATTTAAGTTTTATTTTGAAGATAGGCCCATAGTACAGGACTCCTCACATGTTTCTTTTTATAGAAAGAGATCTAGGCTGCAGCCAAGATGCTTTATTTATTTATTAATTGTTCCAACTCTTGTTTTGTGCATCCCATTGAAAGTAAAATGCTACACACAAAGATTGATAGATACTAGCAACTGCTAGCAAAATGAGTTCATTTTTAGGTAGGATAATTCATGAATAATGAACGAGCTGGCAAACGAACGAGTAGCAACATATGGGTCATTGTAGATTATTTCACATCGTAGGATTCTTGCTGCGTTTGCAATACCTGAGAATGCCTCTTTTTTCTATTTAGAGGTAAGTCTGAACTAACTAGGCAGTTATCCTTTCTTCATAGCTCAAGCAAACAGACAATGGGAGTGGTTTCAGTAAAAATGATATAAAGATTGTTCAGACTGAAACTGCAGTAAATGGGAAAAAAATAATCATTTTTGCAAGTGAACTTCAAAAAATTGGAAAAATAGGATTCCTTTCTCCCCATCTGGTACTTGCTTAATGTTCCAACATCATTAGCCCCGCCGCAAACACTACATTTGCTAACTTGTACCCCTGCTCCAAAGTAGCTTTAAATGAACATATGTATTCCATAGATCCAAGAGCATTATTTGTTGGAGTGATATTGGATAGGAGTGCTTTTCTAGAATCCCTAACGACTATCTCCTTCTTTGTTCTCCCTGCACTCAACCCTTTTCACCCTCATGGCCCTATGTTGCCATATTTGTTTTATTTGATCTACTTTGATCAAGAGACTCTTTAATCTGTCGGTATCACTTTTAAATAGACAAGCTAAAGCAGGGGTGGGCAAAATATGGCTCATGGGCTGGATTCGGCCTGCCAAGAGATTTTGTTTAGTCTGCGGAGTGTCCCTTGGTCCTGCCTGGCCTGGGTGCAGGGGGCAGCCTGGACCCTCACGCATGCAGCCAGTCCTGCTGCCCCCCCCTGGTACACAGCGTGTTGGGGCAGCACGGCAGCTGGACCCACACAAGTGGGTGGATGGGATGGGGCCACAGGGAGGTGGGGAGCAGTGTACAGGAGCAGGATGGAGGGGCGAGGCCAGGATTGCAGGGTGGTGACAGTGTGGGGCCAGGGCCCAGGGCAGAGCTGCGATCCACTGTCTGCTCATCCCTGCAGCAGGTGCCAGTTCTGTGGGGAGTGGATCATGGCTCAGCCCCAGGCCCCAGCTCCGCACTGTCACTGCCCCAACATCCCAGACCTGGCCCCACCCGCCTGCCTCGCTCCCAGACACCACTCCCTGCCTACCCATAGCCCCATCCTATCTGCCTGGCCACGCGCCCTGCCCACATGGGTCCTGGCCAGTCTCCATGGGGACCCCAGGATCACAGGGCAGTGACACTGAGGCCAGGCCCTGGGGCAGAGCCACGATCTGCTTCCCACATGCCCTTCCCTGCAGAACTGGCAACATCAGAGGACCATGTGAGCAGCGGTGTACTAATTATAGCGCTGCCCCGGAGCCTGGCCCCATGCTGTCACTGCCCTACAATCCCACCCTGTGATCCTGACCCTGCCCATCCTGCTCCCCAATGCCACTTCCTGCCCACCTGTGGCCCCATCCCAGCCAAGCACGAAGCAGAGCCACTTAGGGAGTTTTTGTGACCTGTTGGGGGAGGTAGTGCTGACCCAACCTGTGACAGCTCAGCAAAACTCCCTAAAGTAGCTCTTGGACCCAAATAATTGCCCACCCCTGGGCTAAAGACTACTGAGACATGTTGCTGAGCTAACCTATTGCCAACCAGCTTAGAGGCTCCCTTGTTTCTAAACACTGTACATACTAAAGCACAGTCCCTCCCCACAGAGCTTTAGTTTCAAAATTAAGCATTAGGATTTGTCTCCAGAACTGGTCACGCCAGGCCAGGTCCCAGAAAGCTACTTTGTACTACAGGAACAATCTGACCAGCAACCCATTTTGACCAGCCCAATAAGAATCACTCAGACAGTGTCATGCAGCTCTTGTACAAGATCGCACATGCCATACCCTGCCCCTGCTGCTGATATAGCTGAGGGAAGGGTACTTAGCTATAGAAGAGGGGATCTGGTTGGGATGCCTCTGGTGCCAAGCTGACAGCTGTACTTCCAACTCCCTGTGCTGGTTGCAGGTCTTTTGCAAGTCTGAGCAGGGCAGTGCAATGGATAGCTTTAAATCCCTCTCTCACATGGCCTGGCTTGCACTCTGTACCCTTTGGCCATGTCAAAAGGAGTGGGCTCACTTTCTCTTATACTCATCCTCAGGCCATGTGGGGACTGGGTGAGTAGGAAAGTCTGGGATGAATGCTTCTAGACCAACTACATCCATAAAAGAAGGTTTTACTTTTTCATTGCTTCCCTGGAGGGGAGGAAGGAATTTTACTAATTAAAATAAGCATTTTCTTTGCCTATCTACACTAAAGACTTGCAGAAAACCCACTTATGTCTCCCCTCGCACTTTGCTAAGTCTGAAACAAAAGAAAGCTATCCTCCTGTATTGATGGGAGAAAACCAGGATAGCCTTTGAATATTTGCATTGGTGACTTAACCAGCTGCTTGTGTTGCTCAGGTTTAAGGCCAGTTGTTGATAGTGCTTTGGTTCTTCACTGTACTGATGAAAGCCCTAGAAGTCAGCCACCATTCATGCACACCTCTTTCTATCCTTCCAACCCACACTTCCTTCTCGTTGCCACTTGAAAAGGTCCAACCAAAACCAGACAATTTTAAATCTCCATTGTCGTCTAAATGACCTCTGGCGTCTGAGAATATTCGGTATATTTCCTACAAATCCTGAAGCCCTCTGTATGCTGCTGTCCTGTGCATTTGTTTTTCTGAACCAAGATACTCGTTTGGCTTTGCATCCAAGAAAAGGAGACACCTTTAAATCTAATCTTGTGACTGAGAAAATGAAGACGGCAAGCAAGGGAACTGCAGCCTGTAGAGGACCTGAACCACTCGGTTCTTAGAATTAAAATCAGCAGTCATCCGGAGGAGAGTGAACAGGATATCAAAAACTATACAAAATTTATGTTGGACATAGTGGAATTTATATTTGACTAGTTTGCTTTCTACCAGATTATTAACACTTAGTCACACTGCATTTGTAACTACTGGTTATTAAAGAAAAGTAGGTCTTTCTTATCATGACCATGGGACTAGTTAAAACATTCCTATCAGTTTTAATGACCAAGTTGTTAGTTTCAACAATAACCAGCTCGCACGCCACCATCCCATAAAGCCTATACTGAATCAAGCTTAATGAGCTGATCTGGGGATAGATTTTTCTCTGCCCCCTTCTCAAAATAAGGGAGTTTGTTGTATGTTGTAAAAAGGTGATTGGTTGCGGTCTTCTCACTTCCCTCAACAATGCTGCATGTTATAGGGGATAGAATAACTCCCCCTCTGGACTTTGGCCCCCAGACATTGTGGGGCCAATGCGCTCTTTCACTAAGGACCATTGTGGTAGAAAGGAGCCTTAAAAACCAAACAGATATCCCCCGAGTAAAAAAATCTCATGCTTAAATGAGCTGCCCTGTCACAGCAGCCCCAGCTGGCTCAGCTCCAAATGCCTGGTCGGGGGGAATGGCTCAGGGGAGAGGTGTGGCTGGCATGCATGGCACTCAAGCTGCTCAGCAAATTAGTGCCCAGTGGCTAGATAGGAAGAAAAGGTTATTTGGGTAAATGTGATATCCTATTAGACCAACTCAAAATGGACCAGAGGATAGGGGCAGAGGCAAGGTGTAGAAAGTTTTTGCTCCTCGTCTCCCTCAGCTCTGTGTTCTGCACAGGTGTTGACTCTGGCTTTGTGCATCCCTGTGCAGTGTTAGCTCTCTGTGTAAGCACCACTACCCTGTCTTGTATCATCTTTCACTCTGTGCAATGTCCCATGAAAAGTAGTGGTTGAGTAAGGAATGGCAGAGTGGGAGTAAACAGGGCAGAATACAGCCCTTAGTTACCTTGATTGTAAAATACAATACAAGTTACTTATGGGTCTAAGCCGGGGCGGGCAATTATTTTGGGCAGAGGGCCGCTTACTGAGTTTTGGCAAGCCATCAAGGGCCGCATGACAGGCAGCCAGGGGCAGATAAATATTAATTTTCTAAATTTTTTAGGGGCCTCACGGGCTGGATAGAATGGCCAGGCCATTTTGCCCACCCCTGGTCTAAGCAAGGAAGCTAGCAGGAGCAGTGTCCCACCCACTTTGTTTAAAATACTTAGCAGTTAACTACCAGAGTTAATTACCAGTGGCCTATTTTTGCCTATGCTTTACTGCTAATAAATCGAAGAACTACCAATGTCCTCATCCTATTCTCATTTATGCCAGTCTAAAATCAAAACCAACTCCACTGAGGTCAAAGTTGCACCAAAATAAAAATGGCTTGAAGGGAGTATCGGGACCATATTCCTTGTTAGTACAAGTGGTCCCATTCAGTTATTAGGCAGATGCTTGACAGGTTATGGGATCAAGCCTTTTGTTGTAACACAAGAACCAAAGCAATAGCAATCTCTGCCCTACATTCAATAATGCAGCTCTTGACCTAACTTTTTCATCTGGATTGACTTTAACTGTGCAGCACTAAGTCTCTTTTTTCCTGCTATGCAATCTAGTTTCTGTTCCCCAAATGGGAATTTTTTTTTGCTCCTTTTTTTGTAAACAGAGACCACATGGGGATGCATGTTTTGGCTCCTGACAAAAAACCTCAAAGAGCATGGGTTAGGGAAAACACACAAGCTTCTTATTTGGAAACAAAGTGTTTGTTTTTTTTTTAAGTTTATCGGCACTTTTTCCCTCCCTATCACTTTTTGCATACTGGGAAACAGCCTTTAAAGGGCAAGGGCACAAGTAATGCCAAATCAGTCATGTAAAAAAAAAAAAAAAATTATTATTTGGTAAAGTCAACTTTCATAATGCAAATGGCTTGTCATGCCCTCACAAAATGAATTAGTCACCATACACACCCTTCAACGCCCTTCACCACCTCAAGAGACTTAACTGTGGTGTACACCGAACTGTGTGTAACAGGAGGGGTTTGCCTTCTGTGGGAAGAAAATAGTCCTATTCTTGCACATAGTGCTAATCAGTTCCCCCACAGTTTCTGATTATAGAAATCATAAATGCTTCCAGCTAGGCGTAGGTGTAAAACTAACCTGACCAGTTCATATTTAGGGAATGAGCAATGTATTTGACCCAGCTGTGCCCCTCTCTCCCCAATTGTAAGGCATCTTTACCCAGGATGTTGAAAGATTTCAGCCACGTTTTCACAGCCCAAAGGGATGACCTTGTGACAGCACATCCACAGAAGCAGTGCATATTCAAATGGATTTAATATATTAGATTGGGGAGAACAGGGGCAGCTAACCAGTGGCTGCCAGGTTCATTCTGGCATTTAGAGCTCTTAGTTTGTGCTCTCCACAAAGACTGGGACACCACGCTTCTTATACGTCCGTGCTGGACAGGACGGCAACAGAGCCAAAGGGACACGACTACCTTTAGACAGCATGCTGATGGGAACGTTTTGGAGAGGGAACAGAGAGGAGGCCAATTTAACTTGAGAACTTAATGCAAATGAAACAGATTTCATGCATTCATGCTTTGTTTTCAGTTTGCCTCTAGTTCTCATTGGTCTCAGCCTGGATTGGCCATGAAATAACCAGTTTAGAAATACCACCCAACAACCAGCATCACTGGTAGAACAGAGGGCACAGGGGAGAGCTGCAAACTGAGGAGCACGTAACATTTGTGGGCCAAGTGATCAAAGGAGAGCACGGTGCTCAATTCAATATATTCTTGTCCCAGGTTAGCAGAGTTGAGGGGAGAGGATTTCTAGGGTTACAACCCCGTTTTCACACAGTTGTAGTTCTTCCATGTAGTGTGAGAAGGGGAGCATGGCAGGGGAGCCAAGCCCTATTATAACGTGCTGCAAGCTGCAGCACCCAGTTCTGGGTGTGGACTGGGAATCCCAAGTTCCTGGCCAACAGTCTAGTCACAGTACAGACGAGTGACACAGCCTTCGAGAGGAAGGAGATTCTTGTTGTCTGCTGATTTTGGCACCCGACAGAAAACAGATGGAAAAAAAACCCCATCAAATCCCATCACACCTTATTGCTGGTGCAGGGGGGGCCTGATCCTGGGCTGCAATGGCAAGAAGCAAGCTCCAGCAGCTGGGAGCCCCCTCAGCTGAAGGGGCCACCACAGCTGGGAGCTTCCAGCTTGGGGGTGCACATGGGTCCTCAGGGGGTCACACATGGGAGTCAGCTGGCAGGACTCCCAGAACAGGGCCCCCAGCCACACATGATAGGAAGTGACAGGCATTAAAGGAATTAATGGCATGATAGGAACCAGCTACCAAGTTATTACACATTTTTGTGGAATAACTTTGTACCTTATTCTCCTTCTTATCACACCATTAATTGATTGAACATGTGGTGGGTGAATACTTAAGGCATGATTAACCGATTAATCATGCTTTAAGTATAATATGTAAATAGGGCCTTAGGAAGTAATCACCTCCTAATTGTGCTTAGTATCGGTGTGGGACAGGACAGGTGAAATGCAAGGTTTCATAAACAACGAGGGAGAAGTTCTCTGGGAGATTAAGCTCCAGTCTAGCAAATATACAGCCTTTTCTCCTAGCACTCTGATCTGGTGCATTTGTGTAGGTCTGATAATCACAACAGAACCATCATTGGAGTTTGTAACAGGAAATATCAAGGTGAGGTCTGAGAGGCTAGAACATTTTGCTGGCTTGCCAAGACATTTTTCATATAGTATAATTGATTAACTAACTATTAAATGCTGCCAAGAGCTTTCCTTTACCAATTGTGCACACCTTTGGGAAGTAAAAAGAGTGCCTTTGACATCTTGTTTCTTGGTGCCTCCAAATAATGAGGGTGCTTGCAGGCAGAGATCTCAAGTGCCGTTGCATACAAAGCAGCTTCTAACAGGCCTTGTTTTTAAACTAAACGGTGGAAACTTTATTGGGGTTAATGTATCATTTCCACCCTAAGCAGATGCTTAGGTAATATGCAAATAATGTTCACAGGATTGATAATTTCCTGTTGGAGCAGCAAAGAAAAAAATTAGCTTATTGATTTAAACCAGAGAATACAATTATTTCCTGACACAATGCTTCGAGTTATTGATTTCCCCCCACCCCCCTCTGGCACTAACCGAACTGTTTTGGATCCGAGATGCACACCCATCAGCTTCTTGATAAAGTACTGCAAACAGAATGAATCCTACTGCAATAGGTTTGGAGATTACAAGAGTTGTAGGAAAACATGTTTGTTCAGAACAGGGGGGAGGGTAATACCTTCCCAACAATTTTGAAGCTATATTTTTTTCCTTTATTTGTGCGTGTGATTTGAAGCCTCCGGAATTGGGGTTTGCACTAATAATAAACTGGAAAGGACTGAAGTGAACACCTGCCATGAGAAGCTGAAGATGAAAAAAAATAAAATAAGATGCTCCCACTTTTGAGAAACTGGGGAGAATTTATCATGAACTGTAAATTAAAACCAAAAAGCTTTTATGCATTTTAAATCACCATGTGGCCTGCGCTGTTGTCCAAGCATTTGGCAATACTGTTGTAGTGAGAGTTGTACACAGCTAATGCCTGGCCTTGGAACATGTCATTCTGAAGATGGCACGTATGGCATTAATAATAAATGTAGAACAATATTTGCTGTCAAGTTGGGTACAAGGCAGTAGCACACTAAAGGGGGTCTGACAGCATCATAAACCATTAGAGCAGAACCCGAGAGTGTTTTATATGCTTCAGCTGAACTCAAAAGATGAATTGATGCCCTCACTCTGACTTAAAGGCATCTGTCTGCTTTAGAGACTATGGGGTTTTTTTTGTTTGCTTTTTTGAAGAAACAGGGAAGCAGTGGCTTTCCAGTCTTCCTTCAGCCATTCGCAGAAACTCAGAAGGTAAGGAGCACGGAACAAAATTTTGCTCCAATAAAAATGGATGCAGCTACTGAAATCAGTTGAAAGTGGGTCACATTCAGACACAAGAGTTAAAATAAGGAACATCACTAGTTTCCTTCTAGCAATGGGGGCTAGAAGATTGAGCACTGGACTGGCATGCTACTCCCAGTTTGGAGATCTAGTGATGAAAAGCTCTGTGTAAAGGCTAGACGTTTGGTAAGAACATACACTAGAAGGAAGTATACAACTTTGTTTTTCGTCCTCTGATATTAACTTTCTAAACTGATTTATAAGAAGGTGCCCCCATTTCCCCCACCACTACTTTCATGCCTATCGACTGAGGAAGACAGCGAAGGAAGCTAGTCACTGACTATTAACAGCGTGTTAACAGATTCTTTAGTTCTCCAGTAAGTTCAAGTTCCAGCTACCACAACTGTTCTTCTATTCTGGTAACACACCTTGTGTGCCAGACTTTATTTTAAGGCCTCTGTTCCTTCCCTTCTCCCTACTGTTGGTTCTCATACGTTATGCTTTTCTGCTAGAACATGCAAGCACATTCCTTTACGTGTTTAAAAATAACATGTCCAACTCATGCTTAGTGATTTTTTTCATCCTAGGAACTTAAGGCATGTTTCCTACATTAAACCCTACAAAAAACTCCCCCAAACAAACCTATTTTCACACAAGTGGACTAGACACAAAGTTTATAGCTTTTGGGTGGAGTGAATATTAGAGAGTAAAGCACTAAACACAGGAATCTGCTCTTCCCTGCTCTGACGCTGCCTCCAAATTGCAAAAGGCACAAATTTAACTACTTAATTGATCAGATGCTTCCTTCTATGTAAATGTAGCAAGCATTCCCCATCTAGTTTGAGGTGTTTGCAAAGATATTTTATAGTAGTGATGCCATCATGATATCACATATTCTAGATCCCTAGCAACTTGGAGATGGGTAGTATGCAAATGAACAAGCGAGACAATGAAGGAAATAAACATATGGAAATATTTATTTCCCCGTGGTCGAGGACAGAGACTTTCCTGTATACTCTTCAATTTAGGATGTTTGTGGCCATGGATCTTTTCCAGTACAATTAAAGGAATGGCTCTTGGCTCATCTAAAATGTTCCCATTTTCTTTTGGAAGAATATGGCACACTACTCTGGACTACCTGCTGTTGCGGTGCAGCAGTAGAATCCTTGCCTGCTATGCAGAAGCCCTGGGCTTGATTCCTGGATGTTCATATAAACCACAGCCATTGAGGTACAGAGGCCTGGTTTCGCCTTTGAATCCTGTTTCAGTAGTCTAAAGACAGGATGGAAGGTCTGGGCAGCTTCCACTCCTTCATACTCCTGCCTAGACATACACATTGAAGGTCCCAGTGACTTCTCACACATACACCATGATCCAGAAGGATTGACAGTTGCTGCCTATTACTCCTATAGTCCAGACTGTGAATAACTGTATTAGTCAAACGCCATTACTTTAAGTCTGGAAATGGATGAACAAGCATTTAGGGTTTTTATACATGTGCTCTGGGAGTGGAGGAGGGCGCTTTAATTAGAGTAGCTCTGAAAGCTCTGGGAGCTGCTCTAATTAAAGCTCAAAAGCGTCTCGTGTAAGTGTCCCCACACTAAAAAATGGCAGTGGGGGCACTTCAACTAAAGCTTGTTGAACAAGCTTTAGTTAAAAGCACCCCTGCCACCATTTTTCAGCATGGGGACACCAAGACTCTGGAGGCTGCTGCAGTGTGGTTATTACTACACTGCAGCAGACTCTATTAATCGAGTCTACTCCAGTGCGCTGTAATTACAGTGTGTTGGAGCAGCCTCACTGCTCGTGTATAAGCACCCTGAAAGCCCAAGAGATGAAGGCTTGAAGATTTTATAGCTGAAGATTTATTATTGTCCGTATATGCTATGCTCTATGCTTTCAGAAAAGTTGAGTTCCTTTAAGATCTCAAGTTGAGCACTCGCAAGTGACTGGGGATTAAGGAAAGCAGTGATTGACAATTGACATATTGTTAGCTGGTGGAAGTTTCATGCTTTGGAGCAGGACTCTTGAACTTTAGATTTCAGGGCAGATTTGTGGCTGAGACTTTCCTCCCATAGGCCTGATTTGCCTTTGCTGGATGCAGGTGTCTTTTCTGTGGTAGTAAGCTTCAGTTCAGAAGAAGAAGGATTCTATAGTGGTCAGTCCACTGGCCCAGACTCAGGAGAATTAATTCCTTGTTCTGCAATAGAGTATGTGTGTGGACACTTTAGTCTTTCTGTTTTTGATCTGTGAAATGGGGATCATACACATAGGGGTACTGAGGACATTAAAGGGTACAAGGTGCTTTTTCAACAGCCCCAAGAGCCTTAGACGTACCTAAAATTTAAGTGAATGAAAGGAGGTCATGTTGGAGAAGATGCATTGCTTTTGTCTTTTCCTTCGCATGTTCTAGAGAGGGAATCGCCCATTCAAGTCAGCCGTGCCCCTCAAAAATGTCTTGAGATGAGGGGAATTTCAGGAGAAAAGTTTCCAGGCCTGGCCAACTTGCTAAAATACCCGTTTTTTCCTTGCGTAAGCAATGGATTGAGTTATAGTCAAATCATAAAGTTAGAGCTGACAGTAGTTAGTGCATATGTGAAATATAGGTGGCAGTTTCCTTTGTACATCTCTTGATCCTCTGGCTCTCCACCCCTGGTCTGAAAAGTCTGGTCTACAGTGTTACAAATTTGAGTCAATCATTGGAAATCCACGTTATTCAGGAATTAAGTGCTGGCCCGTAAAGCGTGTGGTGTTCTGCACAAAGTAGTTCATTTCTGGTTCATATCCACCACTCCCCCTTTGTTCTTGTCATGCTATTGTTGCTATAGACTTTGTTTTTTAATTTGTGGAATATCCAGGCATTTTCCATAGGAGTTATTTGGACCAGCTTTGTTAGGGAGTAAAGGCCAACTTTTGCAGACAATGCCAGTGGCTGTGGCTTTTTAGAACTAACCAACCGTTCTGAGAACCACTAACTTGTGTGCATCTAACTTGGCACATCTAAAAAGGGTTTGGTTTCTTTAGAGGCTAAGTGGTCAGTACTTTGAAAATCTGATCACTGAATCATGTCCAAAGCTGGGCACCTGGGACTAGCCAGTCTGCAAGAATTATGGTATTTTTTTGTGCAACACACAAAATGAGAATCAGGAATTTGATGTAGCTGTATAAGTCAGTAAGCATACCCTGGCAAAAAGTTTCACCCTCCAGTTGTGAGCCCTCCACACCCCAGCTATATTTGAAGACATTGACAGCTAGACTCAAAGCCTGTTGCACAAGAGCGTATCGTATCCTTTACCTCCCCTGGAAGAAGTGGATTCAGTGATGTGGGTGTACAAGGGAACAAAGAACAAATGATTGGATGATATACTGAGTTTGTTCTGGATGTAGAGCCAGATATTAAACAGATTTTTTTCCCCCTGTGACGCCATCTCTTCGCCATTCATCTCGCTTAGACCCCAATCCATGAAGAGCATGCTTAGATTTTAGGCGTACAAGCAGTTCTTTTGAGGTCCCTGGAACTACTCACAGACTTAAGTCTTACCACAATTGGGGTCTTAGACTGTAAATTCTTCCAGGCAGTGACTTTTTATTATGTATATGTACAGTGCATTGACTTTGTCATATCATCCGATTTACTTCTGGTTTGTTTGGGTCCATCCCCCATCCTCTTTTTCACATGGTAAAAATTTTGTAGGGAGACGGAAGAAAAAACAAACTATCCTTTACAAAGAGAGACCCTTACCCAAAGAGGGTTATATTTGCAGAATTAAAAGATTACAAATTAAAAGCATTGAGATTTGGTGACTTCTCGGTGTCTGTAGCATATCACTATTTTGGACATAGATGAATGCTCTGTGACCTAAATCGGAGAGCTAAATAACCATCATTGCCTCCAAGGCACTGTAGTTTCTTTGATCTCTCACTTAGAAAGAGTTTACATATTCTTCAAGGCTCACTCACTTTGCAGGTTCAGTGACCCTATTCTAAGAAACCACTAACAAATAAGATGCGCACACATCTCATTATGAAAATGTCCCGTGCTTGACAGCCCACTTCCCTCCAGCTCGGGTTAGGCGGAATGTTTTTTCCTTTATTTACAGTGCAAGATGTTAAGAGAGCAGCAAATGTATTGCTTCTGCAAAGTTTAATGTGGCAATTTGAGAGCCGTGTTTTGACATAGACTCTGCAGAGGCAATTTGTGGCAGGAATCATTTAGTGGTTCTGCAAGAGAGACATCTGGCAAGCTGGTGTCTGCCCAGTTTTTATGCTTAACCAGGAGTTAAAGGAGTGATTCTTTTATGCCCTTGTTTATATTACACTGGCAGAGAAAGCAAGAAGTCTGTCCCTTGGATCGTTCAGGTAAACCACTAAAATCATGTCAAAACACAGATATCAGTGACATTTGTAGGTCAGTTGTACCTTGGCCTTTGTCCTGAAATTTTACTCTTCAAATGCTGGATAATTCACCTCTAAACTCAAGGAGTTGTGATCATATCTTCCTCCCCCCCACCTTCCTCAGTATCCAATTACAGAAGCATACAATTAGGAACGTTAATGACAGATTACTAGGTATTAAGCTTATAATGCCGTTCTTACAGCAGCAAAAATGGGTCACATTGTAGCTGTAATTATCCTGCTTCTCATGTAACACACCCTATTTTCAAACCCCATGCTTTAAAACGTGCGCATGGAATTTCAGTGCGTCCAGTTAGTAGATGCACCTATTTATCTTTAAAGAACATACCAGATGTGTCCTCTGATTTACTCTGCACTTAAGCCTTTCATTCTAGGCTCCAAAAAACCTTTTTCAAGTTTGATTATTATGATACTTGGGAGAAAAACAGGGAGAATAAAAGATGTGGTCTCTCAGCTTCAGTTAAAAAAAAAAAAAAAAAAAAAGTGGGATGTGGGCAGCGGGGAGGGGGACTAGCAGGAAGAAATTTAAGGAGAGAGAAGCAAGGAAGCATCTCAGTGAATAGAAGTGGATAGAGGTGCCTCTGCAAGAAGAGTCTGAGAAGTGGAAGGAAGCCAGTGAAAGTGTGGTGCAGTAGTCTGGGGAGGGATTCAGGTAAATTCTTGGGGTGAAAGGAAGACAGATGTGAATACAGGAAGCTCAGCAGAAAAACAGCACAGGAGGGAAACAGATCAAACAAAACAGCATAAAATGGGAGAGAGTACATGCATGCAGGAAGGGTAGACAGCAGATGATGGGCTGGGGGAATTAGAAGACTGAATGGGAAGAGTAGGGGAGATAAAAATAGAAGGAAAAATAACAAGTTTTTAGCTTATTTAGCGATTGACTTATGCTCCTGTGTTATTGTCTGCCGTGCATGTTCCAAATTTGATAGGAGAGAGCTGGGTGGTTATTCAGAGTCTTTAACTCTGTTGAATTCTCTAGCTTTCAAAGTTAATAAGCCAGAGATAAAAGACAGAAAAGTAACCCTCACTGTAAGGTGTATGCAAACTTCCAGCTAACCCAAGTCCAGTAGCCTCCCTTTCATAGGAAGGGCTGTCCCTTTAGAGCATTTTCGGTTGTGCTAGTTAAACCCTTTCGGAAGAAAAGTTCAGAACAGTTCTTTGTGAGGGCATTTTTAAATCAACTTGGGATATCCATCTCCCTAAATATCAGGAGTCTGCTTTAAAAAAAGGGGTTAGGGAGTAGGAAATGAGGAAGAAACAAAAATAAAAGGACTCCATGTTTCTTTTGGTGTTGGGTGTCTGCAAAACTTCAATAATTCCCAGGATTTACTTTCCACCCTTTGTCCCATGGTCTTCTCATGGAAAAATTGGCCAACTGTGGCCTCGGCTACACCACAGGCTCGGAAATTGGCTCCGAGGTCAGAACCAGAGAGTAGTAGTCGATAGAAGAGAATCATTATGGCGCTCCATGGCCAGTGGCATCCCCCAAGGCTCTGTCCTTGGACCAGTTCTCTTCAACATCTTTATCAACGATGCGGACATTGGTGTCAGAAGCGTACCGGCCAAGTTCGCCAACACTAAGCTTTGGGGCATAGCGTCCACCAGCCTGAGGATAGGCTAGTGATCCAGGCTGACTTGGATAAGCTTAGTAAGTGGGCGGATATAAACCTGATGACGTTCAATACCGAAAAATGCAAGGTACTCCACCTCGTGTGGGGGGGAGCCCCACAGCATGCTTATACGCTCGGCAGTGCTACACTCGCTAGCACCACGGCTAAAAGAGACTTGGGGGTCATGATTGACCACAAGATGAACATGAGCCACCAATGTGATACCGCAGCTGGGTAAAGCAAACAAAACTCTGGCTTGCATCCATAGATGCTTCTTAAGTAAATCTCAGGATGTCATCTTCCTGCTGTACTCCACCTTGGTGAGGCCGCAGCTGGAGTATTGCATCCAGTTCTGGGGTCCACAATTCAAGAAGGATGTTGAGAAACTTGGGAGAGTCCACAGGAGAGCCACACACATGATCAGAGGGCAAGAGAATAGGTCTTATGATGAGAGGCTGAGAGCTATGGGACGCTTCAACCTGGAAAAGCACAGGCTCAGTGGTGACCTGGTGGCTGCCTATAAGTACGTAAGGGGTGTGCATCAGGATCTGGGGGAATGTCTGGTCACCAGAGCACCCTAAGTGATAACAAAGGACCAACGGTCAAACTCCTCTGTGACCGTTTTAGGCTGGACATAAGGAAAAACGTCTTTATTGTACATGCCCCCAAGGCCTGGAATAGACTCCCTCCGGAAGTGGTGCAGGCACCTACTCTGGACTCATTCAAGAAACATTTGGATGCTTATCTTGCTGGGATCCTTTGACTCTAGCTGACTTCCTGGCCCTGGGGCAGGGGGCTGGACTTGATGTTCAAGGTCCCTTCCAGCCCTAATGTCTATGAAATAACCTGATTTTCTAAAAGCAGGCAAACATTTGCACAAAGTAGGCATCTCGTCTACAGCAACATTTGAAGTATGCATTCCCATGAACACCTCACAGAAAATAGCATGCTAAAACCATCAAAGCAAGCCTATTGCATCAACCAACACTCCTTACCTCCACACTTTGGGGATAGTATCAGAGTTGTGGATAGTGTTCAACAGACCATCTCTAAAAAGCTGTCTTGGCACATCACTGGGAGAAGAACAGACTCAAACTGATCTATCCTGCCATCTCCCTGATCTTGTGTGTGATCAAGCTGTGCAAGTTGTTTTCATGAAAGCTGAATCTGCATTTAGCCAGTCTGAATTAAACCTTAACCTACAAAGGGATTTTCAGGACTTTTCAAGATGATAGTTTCAGCCTTGGAAGCCTGAATTAGCTACTCAAGTATATGTTGGGCAACCAGTGCCTGAGTTTCAGACACTGACACCTCAAATCTCAGCACTCGTGCAATATGCTTGGTCCAAGTGCCACTCTTGTATTTCAAAAAGTTGCTGTTCAAGTGTAGAAGCCTCTGATTGAGTTTGAGACAGATCAAGACATTTGGTAGTGTATTCCACAAAAAATAGGGTTGGACAGTCTTCAGGAGGTCACCTAGTCCAGCTCCCTGATCAAGGTAGGAACATTCCCATCTAAACCGTTCCAGCCAAGCGTTTGCCTAACCTGTTCTTTAATAACTTCCAAGAGGAAAGATTCCACTCTCTCTCTCTAGGTAATCTGTTCCTCACACTTAATCAGTTCTTCCTAAATTGTAACAAGAGTAATTTTAGGTTGGATATTAAGACATTTACTCTTTGTCTGGTCTTCTGTGGCTACAGAGAACAGTGTATCAACATTGTCTTTATAACTACCCTACAGCTATTTGAAGATGGATTCCCCCCACCCCATCTTCTCTTCTCCAGGCTAATCCCAGTTCTTCCAATTTATCCTCATAAACCATGTTTCCTTGACCTCAAATTATTTTGTTGCTCTCTGCCAGACTAGTTTTTCTACACCTTCTTAAGGGTGGTGACCCAAACATATAGTACTCTAGGTGAGGCTTTACCACTTATGAATAAAGGGGAAGAATCACTGCCCTTGGTTTGCAGGCAATGCTCTTGTTAATACAACCCAGTATGCATTTTATTTGAGGAGAGGGGAAAGAGGAGAATTGGGTGCAGCAGGAAGTGGTCAGTGTAGAGACCTGAGAAATTAAATCAGCAGTGGTCACCTACAGTTTTAAGATGTAGCTAGATTAGGTTCTCATCGACTATTCAGCAAGATAAATAGAACCAGTGGAAGCTATGTAACAGTAGTACCTAGGGTTGCCTATAGACTTGCTCTTTCACTTTCTAATTAAAATGCTCTAGCAGCGCCTAAGTATCATATGCATTAATCCTGGCTGCATTTCAAAATGGCCATGGGGGCATTTTAATTGAAACACAAACGAGCTTTAGTTAAAGCACCCCCACAGCCATTTTGAAACATGGTGGGGCTCAATGCATGCGACAGTGAGCTGTTTTAATTAAAGTGTTTCTCTGGGAACCGCCCTAATTAAAATGCCCCCTCCCTTACCTCCAAGCACATGTGTAGGCAGCCTAGGAGCCTTCATCCTGCATCAGAATCCTATTGTATATACATGACAGAAGGATCATCTCTGCCCCACTTTACAATCTACATTTCTTTTTTCTGTTCAGGGACTGCAGCCCAAGACATTTTGGACAAATAAAATGCGTGCATATCCTATTGTTAGTGTGTTTCACAGCCACTCTCCATCATGCTCCTGTGAATGAATAGCCAGCCAGCAACAGAATAAACAGATAATGGCCCAAATAATTTGAGAGGTGCAAAAACCAGAACCTGCAAGCTGAGCCTCCTCAAATTTCAGAGAATCCCTTATGTCAGATGCACTTTAAAAATATATTTAATATGAAATCAGCTGCTGCAGGGAGAATTCTAGTGCTCAGTGCTACCTAACTCAGGCCAAACCCAACTCTACTTCAACCTCAAGCCTGAATGCCATCTCTTTGGGGCAGAACTTTATATTGTTAGAAAGGCAAATAAGGCCCCCTCTACATGTTACCTGCATTATACAATTTAACTGGTTAATTGTGAAAGTTATTTAAAACAGGCTGCATGTGCAAACTAACTATCATGCCATAGAAAGGTCCATCCAGCTATAAAAGTTAGAGCTGGAAAATGTGTAATCACTTCATAGCTGGTTTTATCTAGCTTTAATTTGCACACAGTTATGCCCTAAGTGAGCACAGATCCTTGTGTTAGCTGTAGCTTGAAGAGTCAGCTATTTCAGTGGGATGCTTCAGCTGTTTGGTTCACAGGTGGCCTTCATGAGAAAGAAAAGGAAGCCTAACCCTCTGCAAATACAGCAAACACTATGGAAATTTTGCAGAATATAGACAAAGTAGGCTGGGGTTTGCTCCACAAATTGCCAATAAAGAGGCCCTCTCCAAAAACCCCATTTCACGCACATGCAGTGGTTCACGTGATGGTAAACCAATTTCTAAAAGTTACTCTGTCAGGGGTCACTAAATGGGGTTCCGACATGATCCAAGGAGATTTTCAATTCTTCAGAGGTTCATTAAGACTAGCATTCTTGACAAGATTGAATTTCTCTGTTGCCTGCCTTGCTGAGTTACTCCTATGACAATAAGCAAGGAGTATGTGGGAGGACATCCCAGAGGTTGTGATGGCTGGGGGTTTAGGAAACCTGCTCCACCACAGGCTTCCTGTGTGATGCAAGCCAAGTACTTTAGAAATCAGAATTTTAAGAGATTTTGGTGGGTGTTGTCTTTAAAAAGTCTGGCTCATCATCCCTGTGCAAGTCAGTTCTCCCACCTAGTAAATCAGGATAGTAGTGTTTTTGTCCATCAAGGAGTGTTGGGAGGATAACTACACAAAGGTTGTGAGACACTCAGCTATCAAGGTGACCTGGGCCACATGAGTATCTCAGATACAGCCTGGGTGAGGAGGCTGCTGTACCGATTAGGTTCATAGATCACTTGCTGCCAGAATGCATTTGTTCTGAAAGATATATTAGCAGTAAGCCTTCTTGCATCCTCTAGTCTCACAAGAGGGAAATATTCATGTTTCTGTGCACAGAGTGATCTGGTAGACAGGTGCAACTGGTTAATGAACATTACAGCAGGTGTATGAAATAAATGGTCTTTAGCATAAATCCATGTTGTTAGGCACCATGGTCACACTGATGAAGAGATGCTTTGGTGAAAGTAGATCTTGCTTTGACTGCAACTCCAGCTATGTTAAGTTTAAATAAGATGGATGTGGATGATCTTTCATGCTTGCTGCTGCTAAATGTCAGTGTCTGTCTACTTTTTCCTCTCAGCAAACTGTCACTGGTGCCCCCTCAGTACAGGCATTTGTATACCATTACCTTGAATTTCACCACAAGGAGCAAATTATGTGACAGTTCTAGGTTGCTGTTTGGAAAAGGACGTAGATGCCCGAAGTCACTGCATGTTACACTCAATCAGGTTCATAGATTTTAGATCTTTTCTTTCTGTAAAATGGTGGTGGTAGTAGTGGTATCAGATGTTTATAGCTTTTCTTGTAGGTCTGGTCAAGCCAGCATTGTAATGGTCTGATAGGATCAACTGGCGCCGCACTTCAAGAGGGATGTGGATAACCTGGAGAGGGTTTAGAGAAGGGCCACTCGTATGGTTAAGGGCCTACAGACCAAGCCCTACAAGGAGAGACTAGAGAAGCTGGATCTATTCAGCCTCCGCAAGAGAAGGTTGAGAGGCGACCTTGTGGCTGCCTATAAGTTCATCACGGGGGCACAGAAGGGAATTGGTGAGTATTTATTCACCAAGGCGCCCGCAGGGGTTACAAGAAATAATGGCCACAAGCTAGCAGAGAGCAGATTTAGATTGGACATTAGGAAGAACTTCTTCACAGTTCAAGTGGCCAAGGTCTGGAACAGGCTCCCAAGGAAGGTGGTGCTCTCCCCTACCCTGGGGGTCTTCAAGAGGAGGTTAGATGAGTATCTAGCTGGGGTCATCTAGACCCAGCACTCTTTCCTGCTTATCCAGGGGGTCGGACTCGATGATCTATTGAGGTCCCTTCCGACCCCAACATCTATGAATCTATGAACTGCACGGTACCCCAAGCAGGTTGCAACTAAGGAAGCCTGTTGCACAAACATCCCCCTCTCTCCTCCAGGTGTTTCTTACACTCTGGAACGTGACTATTTGTGAGAAGTAGCATTTCCTTTAAGAGGAAGACATGGTCCTTGCAGCATCTCTACAGGAATGATTTTATCACCTCCTTTCTGAGGCACTTGAGTAATGTGAAGGGGGAGATTAGTTGCACGGTAGTGCTGTGAACAAGACCAGTTAGAGAAGAACAGGAAAAAAAACCCTGTGTTAATGACCACAGAGATGGGAGAGCATGAGGATATGGAAGCCACCATGACCCTATTGATTTTGCTCTCTGGAGCAGGAGCCTGATGGGAAAAGGTGGGAGAGAAAAGTTGGGAGAAAATGAGTTGCTCAGATTGCTGTCATGATCTGGTGCAGGGATGGCCAACCTCTGGTTGTGGCACATGGCAGAGTGGCAGATAAGGCAGGAAGCAGAGCAGCAAGATCAGAAAGGGAGCACAGGGCAGGGAGCAGAAAGCAGAGCAGTAGATCAGGCAGGGGAGGGGGATCATTGTAGCACACCTGCTAAAATGGTGGTTCCCCACTGGTCTAATGGTCCAGGAACTATTTGCAGGTCTGAAACAGGAACTGTGCATGGTTTAAGTCTCTTGACTTTCCTACCTCAATTACCTTATCTGCAGAAGGGGGATAAGAATATTTGCCTCTCACAAGACTGTTTTAAGGGTTAGTTTTATGTGAAGACTTTAAAAACGCAAACAGTGTAAAAGGGTTATGTATTATTCTGATTTCAGGGCAACTCTTCCTTGAGAAGATTTTAAAAATAATCAAGAGATCTGGTTGGCACAAACTACTTAAAAAAGGTATGGTACAGTGTAATTTACAGTTAAACCCTACATTAGGAAGTAGGTGAAAGCTATTTCTGGGTTAAAATGTCTCATTTCCTTTAGACTAGAACATGCAACATAGTAGGGAGAGAAATGCAGGCAATCAGTCTGTTGCAGGCAGGGTGGGGAACATGCCAGACAATGCTTATGTCACACTGGCTCAGACCATGATAGGAAGAGGTTTTTGCATTTGTTACCCCACCCTTAAATTGTGGTTCTTCAGGTAAAGCAAGGCCTGACTACTGCATACACGAGAGATGACGGAGACCATTTTCATAACAGGAAGTAAGTGGCTTTGCCTAGATCATATTTCAGTAATTGGCTTAGCAGTGCACTTCAGCAAATAGGTTTAGCTTATAGACCATTTTTATCATTTCAGCAAGACAAGGGTTTTATTTTGGGATGGAGGCTTTTAAGGCTGGTAATGTAGCCTGCTAAAGCATCCAGGTGGCAATGCCCATGCTGCCTCCAAACATTTACTCTCTCGCTCACCAGTAGGCCTGGGTTTTTACCATTGGAAACAGGGCTCGGATTATTCCCCTCATTTACCCATTACCCCATTTTTTTGTGAACGCTTAAGCATCTAGATAGGTTTCTTTAAGCCCCGTCTTGCTATAATGTGGATCCGAGCAGTGCGGTACCTTCTTTATACTTGTTAAGAATCTCGACACGGGAGGAAAATTAAACCACGTGGGCAAAAGAATTCGGTCTACTAATATTTCTCTGCCAGCAAATATTGCAAATAAAATGTGCAAAAAGAGGAAACAAATAGGATTGCAAAAATCTTCCCTTTTACCCATCACTTAAAACACACAGCAGCATTATCTTTACTGGTAGGGCTGTAGCTTAGCTCCGCAGCTGAAGACTTTTGGCCAAGTTCACCCCTGCCATAAGTGCATGTATTTTAGTGGAGTTACACAAGAGAAATCTAGCCCTCTGAGTCTGAATACTCGCACTGTTGCCGGGGATGTATGGGAGGCTATGAGAACAATATGCTGCGTTTCTGGCTGTTGGCCACACCAAGGAGGTCATTTTCTTCTCGGCAATTAGTGAAGTGGTGGCATCACTAAAGGAAGAGAATAAACATATTCTACCCTGCTTAGGTGCTCAGTTCTCATCATGGATTTCCTCTGGCTGCCCTGTGGGGCCCCAGAGAGAGAGCTTGATTGCTACACGCAGTGTTTTTGTTCAAAACTATTTTGCTATATTGAAAGCACTTTGGCAGAATGTGCAGGGGGTGGGGAAGGAAATACACGTGCGCACCCCCCCCCACCTTTTAGGTTTCCTTTGATGCAACAAATATCTTTTCCTTCCTTCCCCCAGGAAGAAAAAATGCCAGTCGTTTTAAGAAAACTGAAGCAAGTAGCTCTTTATCTGGGAATTTTTGTTGGTAGTTCATGTGCTGTTATGTATCATCTTATGCAAAGTAAGTCCTGCTGCTGCTAACAACCTTATTTCTGCCCTCACAATATATAGCATCCCTTTGCAGAGGGTGTGCAGGGGAATATTAGCATTTCAGATTCTGATAAGCAAGAATTTTTGGGGGGGGGGGGGGGGGGGGGGGGGAAGGAAGGGAAGGGAAGTTGAACTTAAAAGGTTTTATTTATCAAGCCAGCCTATACAGCATCCTGCAGCTTGAGACTCAGCTTTATTTAAAGCACAAAATAATGGTACTTTCCAAAGCGCTGTCGCAGTAGTCTCAAAAGAGAAAACTTCAGCATATGCATTGTACAGAAAGCAGGCTTTTGTGGTCAGTGGAAATTCTGGTATTTGGGAGGGTTTTTTGTCATTTTTTTGGAGCAGATACAAACTTTCATTCCTCACAGACATCTTGGGAGAGAAGCCCTTATGTGAAGGACACGTGGACACTTCAGAAGTCTGGTCTCTTTGTAATCATCCAGTTAGTGGTCCCTGAAGATGACTATGATTTTCTGAGTTGCTGACCATTATGAATATCTACTGCAGGCAGCCATTGGTATTTGAGAATGCATAGCATTCA
>NW_005843220.1:172061-217903 GCF_000455745.1 Alligator sinensis
GGGGCCCCTTGGACTTGACTAACTCTGCCATCATCTATTTGCTACTTTTGACTGGCTGAAAATTAACATAATAATTAGTACAAGCCAGTGATCTTTTCCCCTTCCCTGTCCCCAGGTTTTTTCCAGACATACAACACAAGGCTTTGTTTCCATTAAGCAGAGTTCTCCAGGCTACCTCTCCTCATGCCATTCCCTTGCAGTATCTGTCAAATCAGATTGCATTTTGCTTAACCTTACATCTGAGGACACTGCCAGAGAAGTGTGGTAGAGCCTGTTCCTCAAGTCCTTGGATAAGGGGTTGTGAAACTGCTCCATTGTCTTTGCACATTTTAATAATAAATCAGATGGCTGGAAAGCAGTCCTTCGCTTGAGACAACTCATGCCCTTGAGCTTTGAAATGCAGGTCTTAATGACAGATAGATAAGCTTCCGAGTTGTTAAAGTCAGCTTCTGTATTTTACAAGGGTATTGGCAAATATATATATTTTAACATTCCCATCTAGAAGTCTCTTGAAGGATTTACTTTCACTGTCATGGCAGATACTTTAACTCCCCAAGCCATTTAGGTAGATAATCAAGGTACTTCACACAGCTGCTGCTCTGGTGAAATATTGATCATCACAGAAGGTTCTTTCTGTTAGTTTGATTACAAGGCAAGGGGGCTTTTCATTATGAAAGGACAGCCTTCATTTAGAGTTAGGCTTGTCATTAGCATTTAACAGGAACAGAAGGTGCCATATTGCAAGGTAGTATTGTTTTTTCATCTTTAGTCTTGAAGATGAGCAGCCAGCACTGCTTGTTTGGTTTCTGTGATGTTCCAGTTCCTGCTTTTCTCTTCTGGAGGGCCAAGACAAGCCGTGTTTGAACCTAGACTTCTCCCTGCCACCACCTTCCTTTTAGTCTTTGCTGTTGCCAGTGAATCACACTACAGGTTTCCCTTGCTTTATGCTGTACATACATTCCTAGAAAACAGTGCATAACTCAAATTCGCACAAAGGGAACCCACTTTACAATGTAACAAATAGGGATATGTTCCAACATTTCGACTGTACTGACCCCCAGACCCATTTCTACCACTTTTACAAGACAATTTTGGTACTCACCAACAGCAGACAGTACACACAAGTACAGGGTGCTATCATAATGAGGATGGCAGCTACAGAAACATGCATCGTAGACAACAAGTGAGGAGCACAGATCCACGCAGGAGACTATTTTGGTGTGCGTCACTCCCACAATGCACCACACAGTAGCTGACTGTGGGCTTCCACTGCACCAATCACATGCGAGTGAATTTACCTTGCATATAATGAATTTTTGGTATAAAAAGGGTCATTGCATAAGAGCGAATTTGCACATATAGAACCTGCATAAAGCAAGGAAAACCTGTACTTCCTCTTATCAGATGTGCAACTGGTCCTTCGTTGGACCTTTTTGGATGAACCCCAGAACTTCTAGGGACACAGAGATAGCATGGTGGCAGGGAGCGAGACCCACAACCCAGGCAGCCTCCCTTCCTGTCCCCCTGTTCCTTCTGAAATATCTACATGTATACAATATATTGTAAACTCCCTGATTTCAGCCTGTCAGAGGCAGACATTCATCCTAGCCAGCTGTTGTGTACCTGCTCTCCTTTCAGAGAGCCCTGCTCCATTGGCTTACTACAAATAGCAAGACAAATATTTTCATGCTAAATACTTTAGTAGAGCTCATAAGTGTCTTGGGCACAGCTGAGACTGGGAAAGGGTTTAGGGGACCAGCTAGTTTCCCCACCCAGGGTCTGGTGCTGTAGTGGGGCTGGTTGTAGCATGCTTGAAAGCAGCCTGGGTAACTGCTTACCATGGGCCAATAAACCATCTTCCAGCAGAGAACAAGAGCGGCCATTCTTTGCCAGGACGACAGAGGGGAGAGGAAATATAGACCCACAGACAAGTCTAAGATAGAGTCACAGAGCCCCATCCCGCTAGGTACTGTGCATTCTCAACTACCAATGGCTGTTGCAGGGGAAGGAGGGATAACCCTTTTAGGGCCAGAAAGGTTTGCTTGACACTGTTTTTCTGGGAACTGCCTCCTTCCAGAGCACTGAGGGAGACTCCTTGGAAGATTTAAGACAAGACAGGGGAGGTAGGAGCACAAGTAGTCAGAGTAGGATTTTTATTCACATGCAGCATTCTGACATACCAACTGATTTCAGGGAGCACAGGGAATTTCAGTAGCACGTGTTTCGGGGGAAAGTCTTCAGCACATGCTCCTTGATAACCAATTTCAGGCAAACCTTTCTGGCACTAGAAGGACCAATAGTTCTTCCTCCCTGCCAACAGCAATCGCTATTAGAAGACATTTCCCCATGGCCAAACTACAGTTTCTTTCCACTGCCACAGTATTTCTCTACATTGCCACATTCTGACCCCTCACTTACTATGCTGCAATAGCTGGTACTTTACCGTCTTTCCTGGGGTTACTGAGAAAGCTTTATGGTACCCCTCCAATGAATCCTCCAAGCACAATCAACTTTCTTTCTATGAGCTAAGGCTCAAGTGAACCTCTGAGGTCAAAGGCAGCTGCTGCCATACTAGGTCAGTGCCAGTGGACTTTTTCAGTTCCTGAATATTTTGTACAGTTCATTTAAAAAACAAGAAACCCCAAACCGTTGAACGGATTCAGAACAATTTTAAGTGCTCGTGCTGCTGATCGTTTGTGTGGGTAGCAAACAGAAATCAGAACAGCAAGCAAACTTGGCAGTAGGTCTTTTCTTAAATGCACATTTCACTTGTCATAAATTCAGGGCCCGGGTCACTTAAACATGTTGTATAAGCAGCCCTCTCTTACTGCAGGAACTTCTTCAGTGTTGGTATCCTGAACCTATTGAACAAATGACTGTTGGTTAAAGCTGTTCTTTTTTCTAGGAACACTGGGGGAAAGAGAAGAGGTTAGGGTTGGGGTAGGCAACCCCCAGCATGGGTGCCCAAGCATGGCACACGAAGGCATTTTGCTTGACACACATGCCTTGGGGCAGACGGCGAAGGGGCTGGGGCTGCACTGCCACAAGAAGGATTGGGTCTCCTATGGCTCTCTCACTGTCCATCACTGGCACTCCCACATCTTAGAAGTTGAGCTTGCACGTGTTTTAGCACTACCCAAAAACATTGGTGACCCCTGGGTTGGATCGTTTCTCCTCTTGTTCCGCATTCTAATCTCTTTACACCAGTCTGTCTCTCCTGCTTAGAAAGTTTTACCAGGACACAGTATTATCAGAAGGGTCTTGAGCAGCTTAACAGTGAACCTGCAGCATTGGAAGCGCTAGGTGCGCCCCCACTGAGAGTGCACAGCATCGGATTGATGGACAAGAGTAACCGTGTTGACATGGCAAGAGCACAGGTAACAGCTGTGACCCTTCAGCATGGCTCTGTAGCAGTGGGGATAGGGGTGAAGAGGGGAGGCCAAAGGTCAGATTATTTTTAGAAGTGGGAGACTTAAGAGCAGAAGCCCCATTCAGAGCCCAGAGGGTTTGTGCCCCTTATTCACTTATGGAGGCTGGGGGTGGGATCTTCAAAGCCTCTGGCTCTGATATATGGTACTAGACAGAATAGCAAGAATGAGTCCGTCATCTTGTTATGTAAGCTAGCAATTTAGGATGACAAGAGACCTGGTGAGTCATTGAACGAAGTACCTAGCTACCACAGGCAACTGGGTCAAATAATCCCCTTAATAAACTTGAAGTCCATCTTGAAAGTTGTCATCTTCATCTCCACTGCTTATTTGGGAGGCTGTTCCAGACTTCATTCCTCCAGTGGTTACTAACCTTTTTCTCAATTTCCAGCCTCAGTCTATACTAAAAGAGAATGTTGGCACAGACTAACTCAAACTACCTCTTCTCTCTTCTGGGCATTTAATGTGCTCTGTAAAATGCAGAGGGGTAGGCACATACTTAAACAAGCCAATGTGAGCTCTCCATTCCTCCGGTCATCCCAGAGCTCTTCTCTGCACATCTATCTATCCATCTTGAACAGGGTTGACCAGAATTGTACATAGTGTGTAGGAGGTAGTGTTACTTGTACCCTGTATGGTAGCTTCAAAGCTTCCCTATCTCTACAGGAAATCCCTCACTGATGCAACTGTAAAATTGCATAAGTAAACAATGTCACACGGATTTTTTAGTCAGTCAAGATGACTAACCGAGGCCTTTTTCCTCCGCTCTTTCCAACTGATGAGGGACTGTCTTATAGCAGAAGCTCTCATTAGTCTTCAAGTACAAACCTCATGCTTTGTTCTTCTAAAATTTTAACCTATTTCTATTAGCCCAGTTCTCAAGGCCAGCTAGTTTGTCCTGTTTGATGTTCTGGTCTTCCCGTTATTGCCCATGCCCCTTCACATTGTCATCAGCAAGTTTCATGAGCACCTTTTTCCTTTCCATGTCAAGGTCATGAACGACCAACATAAAATAAACCCAGTCCCAAGACAGGTCCTTGAGAAACTCACCTTGCCATCTCTGTTTAGCCCAACAGCCCTTTCAGTTCAGCCCATTTTCATTTCCCCATTAGTCAGCTCCTCACCCACTTACAATCTTTGCGCTATAACCAACTTCTCCAGTTTAACTAAATTTCTCATCTGCTACAGTCCAACTAGATTAAGTCTCCTGCATTTCCTTTGTCTAAAGAGGAGGATCAGTTATCTTATCAAAGAAACTGATACTGGGATAGGGTAGCATGATCTGTCTTTGGTATAGGTCTCACTTTTTATCCTGTTTTCCTTGTGCTCCAAGTCTTTAAATTATTTGTTTCTTCACAGCTCATTCTAAAACCTGACATCCTGTTGAAGGAAGACTAACAGGTCAGTGGCTGCCCAGAATGCTTCTCTCATCTTTTTTCAAATGCAGGCAGTAGGTTTGGTTGTCTCCTGATGTACAACTCCCTATTTAAACTTAATAAAAATACTTCCGACTGATGAAAGAACTGGCACATGAAATCACAAATCCATTCTGGGATGAAGAAGCTTATCTAGTGCCCCGACTTGAGCCCAGCAAACTCTTTTGAGTTTTGCCTCCCTCTTGGATATGGCAATGCCTGTATGTGTATGGTCTCATTAGCCATCCTGCCCATGCATTGTTGTTCATTTTCCATTCTCCTTGGGGGAAAAAACAAAACAACACACACAACCAAAAAACTGAGGCCAAAGTATTCATTTATGTTTTGGACTATGCCTTAAAAAGAGTGGTGAAGGAAAAGGAACAGTGTACCTACTCATAGTTAGGTATTATATAGACAGGCAGTTTGAAAGGAATTTTCCTTTCCTTCATAAGACTTTTTTCTTCCTGCTTGTTTTTTTTTACTTAAAGCATTGCCTACCATGGGATTTTAGGCCATTAGGTTAACTACACTATTACAGAGCCACTGGGTAAAATTTTCAGAAGTACCTCTATGATTGCAGCATCTAAGATCCATAGATTTTCCTTGGGACATAGGCATCTACATTGCACCAGTATGATACACACCCCTACAGTGACTTCATTTGAAGTCACAGCAAGCCACACTTGGCATGTTGTGTCTACACCAAAGCTTTGTATCATGGGTTAACTTCAGTGGCCAAAGAGAAAGTCTAGATGTAGACAAGAAAGGTCTAGTCTTCCCTGCCTTTGTTGGAGGTTTTCAGTGTGAACCCAAGAGCTCTCTCAGTAACTGTAAAGGAGTACAGGGTGTTTTGAATCAATACTTTTCTTCCAAATGTAGGGCATTGTCATTACAGGGTTTTCAAAGGAACTTTAAAACCATCTGGATAAAATCCCACTCTTCTTCTCCTTGCAGTGAGATTTTGCACTCATGTCAAACTTCCTGGTTCTCCAAGTGTTCTTAGAGAAGTGGAGGCCAACCTTTTTGACAGGTGTGCCACAAACTAAGCCCTGCACCTCTTTGAGGACAACTCTGATCCCCTCCTCCTGCCCAGTCTGCTAATCTGCACCCTACCCTCTGTCCTCCAGTCCCTGCCTAACCAGCCACTGTGGTGCCTGTCATCTCACCGATCTGCTGCATGCCATACCCAGGAACTGCCTGCACCATTTGTGGCAGGTTAACCACCCCTGCCTTAGAGCCGTCTAGGCAAGACTTCAATTTCTAATAAAAACATGAAGAAAACATCAAGCCTGCTCCACCACACAGACTTCCCCATTTGTAAGCCACCTTAAGAGTGCTACTCAGGTTTAAGTGAGTCAAGAGGAAGTCAGACCTTTTTATCTTCCATCTCCTAAGCCATAAACCAAGAACTTTCTTCTCCATCTCATTCTCCAGCCATAGTAGCTGGCTAGAACACAATGCAAGATCCTTAGTACATCAGCCTGTGAAAGATATCTCTCCACTGCACTCCCAAACCCTGCCAGTTGGACCCACTTGAGAAGGCTTTACACTTTTATTTCTGAAGGCACTACAAGTTAGCCTCTTATTTTCTTCAAATATTAGACTGCAAGTGCTAGCAGGAGGGCAGCATGCAACTGTAGCTTGGTTTATTTACCATGTTAATGGTAGCATTCAGAGTTGCCAGAGAGATTTGGATGCACTAGTCCATTCATTTTAATGGAGTCCTGTTTTGAATCTCTCAACCTACACACTTGTAATTGTCATAAACAATTACATAGACACTTGTCATCTGGGGATCTTCAAGTATTTACAAAGATGACATGCTTAAAAAAAAAAAAAAAACCCCAACTAAAACACAGCACGAGATGTCCATTAAAAAGAGAGCTGAGGTCTTGAGAGAGAATGTTCCTTTACCATCGGTTTGTACACAACAAAGGTAAATCATCTCTGCCCCCCATCCACCCACCCACCCTTTAAAGTTTAGTGAAGCAGAGAAGCACCAGAACATCCAAATTTAAGTTACAAGAGTAAGATTGTTTTAGCATCTTCTTGACTATGAAAGAAACAAAACGCTCTTTTCAGCCATGTGAATCAGTGAAAAGCTTTCAGCAATTTTTTTTTTTTTTTTTAAACCACCTGCAGATAAAGATACCAATATCTGGAACCAAATCAACGGGGTATCTCTTCATCAATTCGGAGAGAGATACTAACAGGTGTGTATGGAAGGCGGGGGCGGGGAGAAAGACATATGTTGTAGTTTTGGGATGGGAGAAAACAGGGGAAAGAGGACAAGACATTTGATTCAGTTATTAGGTATTATGAAAATAAAGAGGAAATGCATTTGAAGAGCTTCTGAAATGCTACATTTGCAGGCTGTTAGTGACAGATTATGTTCATCTCTAGCTAGTCTATTTTAGATGTCCTAGCCATTGAATACAAATCAGAGGACATCGGGTCAAAATTGCATGTCCAGTACTCCCTTCCTTTAAATGTAACCATAGGCGGTGTGTGGGGGGGCACATGCTTCCCCTGACAGGGTTGCCACCACTGGCACCTGCAGGAGCTTACCAGCTCCAGCCCCATCGTCAGTGCCTGTGGGTGCCCCCCAGACTTGGGAGGCAGCAGGTCGCCCACGACTGTAACCCACTATTGAGTGTATAAAGTGGCCCACTGAATCAAACTTAACCTCTTCCCTTCACCCCATAGGAAAATGCAGAGATAAAGTCTGGTTATCCTTAGGTATTACAATATAACTTGCACTGTTCTCAGATTTTAGGAAGCCCATGGAGGTTAATTGCAGATCACATCATCATTTTCATCAGTTCCCCCAAAAGATGAATTGGGCTCAGACAAAAGCATCACCTCTCTACCACAATATATAAATCCATATTATGGATCTAGTGGCTTGAAATGCTTCCAGCAAATTGCCCCCTTAAGGCCAAGCTGATTTCTAAGAATTAATCAATAATTAAGAAATTATTTTATATATATCAAGAAGTCTCATCTCTATGGATTATTAAGAAAGGTTTCAGAAGATTAAAAGTTCTCTCACATGCATTTGTTCTTAAAAGTTGTCAGAAAACATTTTGTGCTCAGTTTACCCAGTGCTTTGCCATTTAGAAATCCAATAGTGATGCAATTCTGTTTAGCAGCAGCCAGCCCTACAGTATTATTTTTAATCTCATGAATAGACAAGGAGGATTTACCATATTGCTCTTAAGAACGTGGGAAGCAAAAATATGAAGTGCATCAGTTAAGGCACCAGCCAGCACTTGGACAGTTCAGGTTCCTGTTCATCTGCTCTGCCATGGAGCGTGTCCCACCTTGGGTAGGTTACTGAAGATCAGCTCCTCCAAAGTCATGAGTGCTAACCCCCTTGATTTCAGTTTGCCTACATCCTTCTGAGAAGCCAAGTCTTACTCTCTCCATTCCTCAGTTCCTCATTTGTTCAATGGGAATAACAGCACTTCCCTACTCCTTAGGGATGTTGAAAGGATAAAGACTGAGACACTTAAATGCTAAATAGAAGTGCCTAAAACAGATGAGTTTTAAATGTGCACATCAGAGTGCCTGGGAAGCATACTTTAAATGCATTTTTCAGGAACATCTTTGCCACTAGAAAGGGGGCAAAAACATGGTTCCTGCATAGTTACTGTTGGTAGTACTGATGGACTCTTCAAACACCTAGTTCTCAATTACTCAAGAGCGAATATCAACTGTACCTATGCAACCCTGCTATGTAGTTGGCTTGTCTACACACTATATATAAAAAAAAAAACCCTTCAAGTAGTTCACAATCTCCTTAGATGGAAGATACTCCAGACTGCTTACTCTTAGACTCAAGGCACCCCTCAGAAAATGCCAGCTTTTAGTTTTCACTCTTTTTTACGACAACCTTTGGTTGCAAAGATCAAAAAAGACCACAACTCAGAAGATTTTTAATACTGTGGATTCCTGTTTGACATCTCTGGGTTTATCTTGTGAATCACATTAGCACCATTAGGTTAGCAAACATTTCATGGCACCATGTAGCACCCTCAACAGGATCTGAAGGTACTCTGCCCTGGGGTGCCACATCACCCTGGTTGAGAATCACTGCTTCAGGGTGGCCAACCCGCAGCTCCGGAGCCACTTGCAGCTCTTCAGAAGTTAATATGAGTCTCCTTGGATCTTTGCACAAGCACCTGGTGACTTTGGAAGCTGGTCAGCATGTGCTTGTGCAAAGGTTTGTAAACATGATTCACAAGATGAACCCAGAGATTTCAAACAGGAATCCACAGTGTTAAAAATGTTCTGACTTGTACGTCTCCTCGAATCTTTCCACATCAACTTCTGAAGAGCCGCAGGTTGGCCACCCCTGGTCTAGAATGTAGGAGAAACAGACACAGCACAGAGGTGCACATTTTCAACCACAAAGTAACGTAGGTGTGTTTAAAGTCTATTTCAGAAGCGATGGTTCAGAGACAAGTGCTTATGAAAAACGCATCCTGGGACCATCCTTTAAACTAATGCTGACAGTGCTCACAAAAATGAGCTTGGACCAGAGCTTTGAAGAGTGAAAGGGTGTCCCTTTGTGTACTGCATCAGTAGGTCTCGCTCCCTAAATTACTCAGCTTGTTCTTAATAAATTGCTTCTTCCTTTTACCCTCATGTCAACTTCATGTTCAGGAAGAAGGGGATGCCAAAGGCTTCCAAGCTATAATAATCCTTCAGTAATGTGATCTGGCTCCACAGGCAGAGACAACCTAGGCAAGGGCTGACTTGCCATACTGAGAAACAGAAGCGTCTAATTTAAAAGCATTTGAAAACTTGGATGATAGGTGCAAGTTTCTACAACTAAGACTTGGGTTTGTTTGTTTGTTTGTTTTTTAAAGGAAAAACATTTAATGTGTTAAATGATTTAGTTCTTCCTTCCTAGTATTTAAAAATTTATAAATAGATTTTGCCTCAATATTAAAATTAATCAATTAAAAGTTAAATACTTTTTTGTTTTGCATCAGCTGGTGTCTCCAGGATGTCACATTGAAACTCAAAGATGGCCATAACATTCCAGTATACCGTTCACCTATAGAGAAAGCCGATGGGCAAGAGGAATAGACAGAGGCATTGGCTTTGCAAGTCCTGTTAACTCGAAGGATCTATTGAGTGGTTACATCATACTATGTATGTTTAAAACAGTCACAAATGGATACTTTACAGCCAGTTCTCTCTAGTGTTGGATTCTGTGTTGGCATCCTCTTAGCTTCATTGATTTGTGTGTACAGGAGCAACCCAAAATAAAGATTTTACAATACTATTGTTCCAAAGTAGTTATGCTGCATCTTGTATGTGCTGCTATCCTGAATGCTTCTTACCACAAATAAATTGCTGGTAGATTTTGTCCTCTGATGAACCTCAAGCTGGACAGCTATATTGCTTTCTCTGGGGCCAGGCAGTTAGTCAAATTGTACAGTTCAGATTGCCTGACATAATTCCTCACTGTAACAAGCGAACTTATCTAGAGCAGGACAAAAGCAAGCCACTGAAGCAAAGGCAAGAGAAAAGTAGCAGAGAGAGTGTGCATCAGTGATGAAAGTTACTCATCATAATACTACATTTTAATAAAGGCAGGCAGGGTTCTTTGGGTAGAGGTACTATCTTTTATTAGACCAACTGAGTAGTTGGAAAAGAGAGTCCTTAGCAAGCTTTTGGGCGCAGTCACCCTTCGCCAGGCATTTTAATAAAAGCACTTGACAGCCTCCATTATGATTAACTGGAATATCTTAGTTATCAACGCTTTATATTAAGGTACAACATCCACTGTTAAAAGAGACTTGAGCAAATGGCTCCACAGTTGTATGTTAGAAGATGCAGATTTTGCTGATATTTAACAATAGATGCAATGGCAGTTAACCGACATGCAAATTAAAACTCAGCAGCATAAGAAAGATGAGGCTAATGATCAGACATGAAAAACACCTTTCGAGAATTGCAACAGTTCCCTGCTCTTGTATTCCTTTGCTTTCTAGTAAAGTACTGCAAGTAGCTAGTCCATTTAGGTACCCTGAAGCAACACAGGAGCAACGGGATGTCCCAAAGTTAATAACATCACAAGTCAGCAAAGCTGCAACTACATGCATTAGCTTAAACAAGATTTGATTATTGAAAATGGACTGCCAAACTATGATTGACTCTTCAACTAAAGTTTTTTCCCCTCCATTTTAACCTATGAATGTAAAACCTAGTAGTTCAAGGGGCAAGTCCTAGTAGTTCAGCCAATTAACAAAGGTGGACAATGAAACCCTGCTTATGGACACAGATCACTTATGTAATTTAATGCAAGCTATAGAAACTTGCAATATTTTTTAACATTTTAACTCCTAGGTCTGGGACAGAAGTTTCATAAACTGGTTTGACCCAAATCAGTTCAGTCTGATAATGTTTCCAGCCAGGTTTATCTTAAACCAGTTTTGGCCATTTTGAACATGGTTTAAGTGCACTGAACCTCTGTCGTGTTATAGAGTTGAACCGGTTTCTGATCACTTAAACCAGTTTACGTGCAACTTCTGTCCCTAGCCCTAGAGCTTGTTCAGTAGAGAAGGTGGATCACATACACATTTCAGAGATGTAGTAGAGAGCCAGAAGTGACAGCCTCCCAGAGCTCAACTAGCAGGAGCTGTTACACAACTGTTGTTTACTACATGAATTTGCTTGTTGTAATCTGAACACCACACCTCAGTTGGGAAACCAAGGTTGAACCAACCACCTCTGTCAGTGGAGCTTTTCATAGCCGCAGAGACTAAAGGGCACAGGAATCTTTCAAGGAGAGAGGAGATAGCTGGAGAGCGCCAGCTCCATTCTAAGTCCAATAGAGTTCCTCCCAATTTATGTATAACAACATCACCCACAACCCTAGACTTGCTCACAGTTCTTTACCATTCCATGCCCATGTAAACCAGGATTACCCAAAGTATTAGGGGATTAAGTGCCCAAAGTCAGCAAGAGTTGAGCAGCAAGTTCTCTTAGTACCATTGGATAATCCCAGCCTAAATACATGAGAACATTGCAGCTTCATTAAAAGGAACAATGCAGCCTCTAACAGGCTACATAATGTTCCAGCTTTAGCTTTGCTAGGGCTATTATTTTTGCTTCTGACATTAACAGGTTAACACTCCTGTGCACAGGAGTTCAACCCTCAGCCAGGACAGAACAAAAAATGCAGCTTTCCAAATTTGGATGACAAAACAGAACTTTTCTTTTTTAGTTAGTCAAGGTTTGGTTTGATTTTTGAGAGGTGGAGTTCCTAAGAAGGAGGAAGCAGAGATAAGACATCTCTTAATGGTTGCAGTTCATCCCATCTGAAAAACATTATTAATACACATGATACAAAGGTATTTCATGCAAAATATTTCACACTTCCTCCAAATTTGTTTTCTTTAAATCTGAGCACTGAGAAAGCCCTCAGGAATACTGGTGAGTATTAGAAAATAACTACTGCAGTGCTAAAATAGTAAGCCAACAAGAAGACTCCATAACTTCTACATTTAAAAACTCTATTTTGGGTTTTCCCTGATTGTAAAGCCATCAGTTTATAGCAGCTTCCATACCTATTGGTCTTGGAGCTGTTTGAGACGCAACCTTCTCTCCCTTAAACACTTGTAGTTGAAGTAGTGTGTGGGGTGAAGGGGTGTGGGAAAAGGGCCTGGCTTTTTAAACAATCAGTTACTTCCTACTTGTGGCTTCAATTAAGGCACAGCCCACCCCACAGCTGCTGATTTCAAAAAGGCCCCAGGTGCAGCAAGAGGCAGCCAAGTAGCCTGGTGCACTCTGGGAAATAACATCTAGAGCCCAGCTATGTACTGCAAGGAAGAAAAACTTACATCTTAAGGTTTTGCATTTGCCAGATTTTTAATTTCACTAATTGTTCCTGTGGTGGGACAGCTGACAATTGGCCGCTATAAGCCAATGCTAAATATTAATTTGTTTCTGAATGACTGCTTTAAGAGCCAACACTGCTAAAGAGAAGAAAGCCTCCCGTGTGACCCTCAGTCTTTCCTTATGAAGCAGAACAGTCTGAAGCCAGGTGTCTTCATTTTGTTGAATAGTCTGTTTATGCACTTTAACTCTCTTGTGTTGGTTGTCACTAATTGAGCCTAATCCAGCCTAGCCCCCTAATTCCAATTGAGCCTAATCCAGCCTAGCCCCCTAATTCCGATTTATAGTATGAATCTTTTTTTAACAAATGCCTTCTAGAAGAGCCAATTAAACTTTGATCTTGTAAAGTCCATTCTCTTGGCCCATCATATACACTTTAAACTTCTTCCCCATTTAAATTAGTTTGAAGATGTATGTATTCACTTTCTAGTCATCAGTTTTACTAAGAGTTGTTGTTCATTAACCTTACATTTTTGGAGATTTTTTTTTTTTGGAAGGGGGAAGAGGGAGGAGGGGTTGAGTTTTCATTCCTTTGCATGCATGATGTAATGTACTTAAATTGCAACAAGGGCAATTTAGGTTGGATTTTAGGAAGAACTTTAAGAATGAGGTTGGATGAACACTAACAGATTGACCATAGCAACTCCACTTTCCTTTTCTTTTTTTTAAAGTGAAGGTTAGAACAACATTTGTTTAGGATGGCCTGACAGGTGGTTTAAATCTAGGCTCACTATGTGTTAGAGCCCAACTCCATGCGGTGCCCAATGACCAGAGCGATCCAGTTACTCGGGGAGCAAACACCAGCACAGATTGCTCACAACAGCTTTATTCAGACTGGAGACAGCTTTGGGCAAAGCTCCCAAAAAACCAACAAACCAGGGACCTGCAATGAACATTAGTTCTTTCCACATTTATACACCTTGGTTCATACTCATTAACATTTACTCCATCTTGGTCCCTCGTTTGTTCCACCCATATTCCCTCCTATTTCAAGCTCTGCCTGTTTACTGTTTCATTAGCATGGAATTGCCTATGCATTTCATTTGTTTACATGCCTTTTTGCTATAAGCGCACATCTAAGACCTTGACTTTTTTTCTTTGGTCAATGGGCAGACTTTGACCAAAACCTGGAAGCTTCTGGAGACATCTTCACCAATCACCGTTCACCTTTTCACCTATGTTTATCTTGGGTTCTATTACCAGTTACGTGTTGTTTTTCACATTCCAGTCTGTTTTTCAGTCCCATGTTATACCATTTTCCACAATCCTAAGACTTCACCTTATTCACAGCACGCAGACTCACAGACTTGTTTGAAAATGGTTAACACAGTTGAGATGGTTACTTAGCATAAGCAAACAGCTGGCTTAGCATAAGCATCATAAGCAAAATCTTAAATATAAGAACTATATATCTTACAACAATACTATATTGTTAGAAAAATGATTGCCTAATGTCTTGCAATGTTACTTTTAATATATCATTCTGCCTTCTGGTTAAACAGCTTGCTAGGCCACAGGTTAAAACCTTTTATTGAGCTGCAAATCCAGTGTTCCCCAAGATCCAAATACAGTCACCTTAACAGTATGGAGTGAGTCTAGATAACCTCCTGAGGTCCTTCCCAGTTTTACGTTTTTCTATGACATTAATCACTTCTGTAACAGAAAATGCATAACCCTAAAGTAAGTAGTAACAAGAGAGTCTGGGGCAAGAACATTATTTATTGGCAAGTATATTAACAAAGGGACAATCAGTTTAAAAGAAATGGATTCAGCAATTAAATATTTCTGCTAAATTTTGTTTGAATAGAGACTGCCTGAACAGTGTTGTTAGGGAGCATTTGTAGACATGCCTCTCAAGTAGGAATTGTGCTTAAGTAGTAAATATTCGAGCAGGAGCAGAGATAAGCATTCAGTTCTCAATTCTGACCCATGCCTTGAATCATTGTTCATCTCCCTAGTTCAGGTCCCTGCTTTGTAAATAAGGATGAATTCATGCCTCACCCTTTGTGGCTTGTCTCTCTTCTTTTAGCTTGCCTTTTCCTCAAGGTCACTTACTACATGCTTGGACAAGGAAGCTTCAAGCAGAGTTTGGCCTCCACGGCAGTACTGTAATACCAATAGTAAAGCTACATAAGTCTCTTATTCCACAAGGCCCCCTGAAACTGCAGCTGCCAGTTTGGGTCCACCTTGACATTGCTTTATTCTCCGAGTAGTCATTTCCTTCTGTACAATTGAATCACCCCAGCTATTTTGCATAGATGAGAATGAAAACACAATGCATCTCAAAATCAGGCCTTTTTTAGTCTTTATAGATGCCCTCCTATAAATTTGGGTTACAAAACAGTTTTAGCTATTTAACAGATTTATCTGTGAATAGGCAATGGCACCACCTACTTAGCTCCTTTTAAAAAACTATAGAAGTATCTGTGTTAAAAAAAAAAAAAAAAAGTCTATGGCTCCTTGGTTGATCAGGTATGCCAGTTGCTCACCTTGTGCTGGCCCAAAGTAGACAAACTGCTGTGTCTACATTGTAATGAATCAGGTGGTTGTGCCCACGCTGTAGCAAAACCTCACAAAGCAGAATTTGCTGTGCCCTATTCATCCTACTCGTTGGAAAGACTCGAGTAAAACAACCCAGGGGAAAGGCACACCACAGAAGAGCTTTTGTAGCAGCTTCTATTGGGAATACCAAAAAAAGAACAAAAGATAAGCCAGCCACATCTGACATACCTGTGACAGCTTAAGCACCACCAAAATTGATTACAAGTCTGGTTTACCAGATTTATACATTTAAAAGAACCATCCCCCCTAAGAAATGGAATTTTTTTTTTCTGGAGTCTGATCTTGGCAACTGTGCATGAGGAAATTTTTACCCTCTAAAATTCATTTTTAAATAGTTATTTTATAGTCTGGTGTGTGCCCATGCCGGGGGGGGGCACAAACAATCTAAGGACAGGAATTTTGGATAGGATATTGAAGTCTCATTGGCTCAGGGACTGAGCCACTTTAACAAAGGAGAGATCAGTTCACTCCAACTGCACAGCCCATTGAGTTAGTGTGGTCGAGACATGCTGGTTTCTGTAGCCAACAGTACACAAGGAAGCAAAATGGTTAACATCACATCTGCCTGCCTTAATTCCCCAGTCTGAAGAGCCACATACTTTTTATGGCTGATGAGCAGAGGCAGTTTTCAGCATGAGATTGTGTTAGGCTTCAAACTCATCTTCTGGAGACAGAACTAGATGGCTTCACCACTCTACCACCATCCCCTGACAACTAGGGATCAGGATTAGACCAAATATAGGGGCAACGTAACCCTACCATGAGCACATGGGTGATATTACACATCTGTTGCAACTCTTGTTGGAATAGAGTGGACGGTCCTTGAGTCTGTTCCTCTATACGTTATAGAGAATAGCAGCTGGGATTTCACACAATGGGCAAATGTGTTGGTCTTCCCCACGCCCCCCTACTCCACACCTCTAGTCTCCAACCAAATTGTACCTCACGTCTACAGCCCAAGTGTTTTACAATTCAGTAAGTATAAAACAGTGGTCCTAAATGTTTCCAGGACTAGAAGACACGCAAGAGATCTATATAGAGATGACAGTGATAAATGTATTAATTCTAATGGCAGTTTAAGTTTAACATTTGTAAATATTGCAAAATTCTCTCCAACAAACATACGTGACATTTTCCTATAACCCTGATGTGCCATGTCAAAAATATTACTCTAGGTGCAAAGGGTAATGGATACATCATCGTGCTCTTATTTGCTGAGTACAAACTTACAAACACTAATTCAGACAACAAACATACTAGTTATCTGGTGGTACTGATGAAACTAGTAACCTCATGGAACAAGAGACTAAAGCAAGGAGAGGCAAGTAAAACAGAAGTGTTCTTATACCATTCAAGGTAAGTAATAATATTCGATTTAGATGATCAGTAGCTGGTAGGGCTACTGAGGGTGTATGAAGACTCTACTTGGGAGACAGTTCTAAGATTATGAGCTGGTACAGGCTACATCACCATGCACTACTTAAGATTTTTAAAGAAAGTAGTAGAATTAGCCTCCTTTTAAAAAGTTGGGTGCCTTTGAAAATCCTGTTTCAAAAAAAGGTAGCACAGAAAGGAATATCCACTTGAAATAGACTAAAAGAGAGAGAGAGAAAAGCAGTTTTGCATTCTCCTGCCAGTTTCCATTTTTTGTACATTTTATTTAAAATGATTTGCTCTGTTGACATGTGAAAGACACAAATACAGCAAACTATACAGGAAGGCCTGTCAATATACAAAGTAAACAAACAAGTTTCAGTTACAATAGTATGTTCTTTGAGATGGTTATGAGACAGAAGTGCGATTTAAGTTGACAGCATCCCTTTAAAAGCATCTTCCAAGGACAGCAATAGGAGCCTCTTTAGCAGTCATAGTGTGGAAAAAAAAAACGAAGGCACAGGATCAAGAGCGTAAGGCTGTCTGGGCTGTATCCCATCTCGGCCTGTGTTTTCATGAGAGGCAATTCACTTAAACAACCGTGCCTCAGTTTCTCCCATTTATAAAAATGGTCACAGGACTCCCCTCACAAACTCCAAAAGCTAAAATTAATTGTGTGTCGAGATCCTTAGATAGATGGCAATTTGAGACATCTGGCCAAATCAGATCTATACTGAAAATAATCCTGCCATAAAGGAAAAAAGATTACTGGCAATTTTCTGTGTTTGACAGCTATAAGTAGAGGCATGGCAGGGTCCCTGAAGTCTGTTCTCAACCAGCTAACACTTGTATTAGCATTTTATTCCAGTCAAAATCCAGTCTGTTCATGACACCACTGCCTTTCATTGTTTGCTGTATAGTCTCTACAGTATTTATTCTATAGTGGCACAGAGCAGCAACAAGATTGCTTACACCAAACACCTAAATATGGTTAACTATAGTCTAACACGTTCTAACCCAGCTAGGGTCTTTTTTCCCCCTTCCATCTTTTGACAGATCCATCCAGTCAGCCAAATAGTTGCTACGCTACAAAATGTAACAAGGCATCACCACGGCACACGTGAACTGAGGTCCAAGGAAGCTACTGAAGTCCTTAGCACAGTTGATTTCAGGTCTGTAAGATGATGTGGAGAATGCAATTTCAGTTCCCAGGAATGGGCTGGAGAAATTAATCCCTTATTGTCTGCACTTTAAAGTATAAGCACGTTCCCATTTAAATGCAATCTTTTACATATTGAATAGTACTACTTCACTGAATATGGAGGATCAAATTCACTTCTCACAAATCACTGAGCTCCTCAAAACTTAGCCTATCAGATTTGCCCTTTGGCAGAGCAAGTCTGAGATGTATACTATTAGTAACAAATAAACTCAGTAGAACCTTTTTACTGCTTAGAAAAGCAATTCCTCAGTTACAGCTGTACACATTTATAGTGGAATGGAAATTACTATCAAAGCTTCAGATGTGTGGGGACTTGGCTGACAGCCTGGCAATAATACATTAATAGAAACTTTATTTTTCCATTACAGACCAACTTAACATGCTTTGTGTATAACTTACAAACTATTAAACTTTTATATAAACTTTATACAAATTCTTAAATGATTTTAAAAATACTGTACAAACACCGTAAGGCACAAAAAGTTAACAAAAATGCAGCACATTGGAAGTCTCAAAGCAGCCAACTCAAAGGAAGCTGGCCTTGTACCACATACATTATAATTTGTTTAGTTTAAACACTTTAAAGTTTCACTATCATACAATACAAACTAAAAAGTATAGCACAAATTGTATGCTGTTCAGCATCTATTTTTGACCTGTTCTACTCAAAATCCACTATTAACAAGTTGGTCATGGCTTAAACACCATAACCAAGTCTCCTATGGGACTTGCAAACGAGTAAAAGAATAACAGAATTGATAATTCCAAATATTAGCAGGCATTTGGATATGCAAACATGGCAAGCATCAAATGTTTTCTTTTCAGTATTTTCCATTTGTAGATTTAGAGTATAAACAAAGTTCCAATCTCTCACTTTTATTGCTATTTGTTGTTTGGCAAGGAAGTATAGTTGTATTACCCAAAAAATAATTTAAAAAAAATCTCCCCAAACTCCAGGCATACCTATTTCAATTATGCCTGATATTAACAGAGATTTGATACATCATGACCAAAGAAGCTGCTCTGGTTAAGTGACCAAACTGCAAAAGGACGAAATAGCGAGGGGACTACTATTACTGAATTGATAAATACTGGGTAGGGATCAGGACTGTGAGAGACCCAAAGACTCCTGCTGGTTATTTCCACAGTCCATGAAAACAAAGCTAGTACGCAGACTGAAACACAACTAACCTTCCTTTGTTACAATCTTGGTTATTAATAGTTTATCATGGCTATCCAAAGTCTTACGTGGAAACTGCTTAACACAGGTTTGAGAGGATATAGTCTGCAGAAGGAGTAAACTTAAGCACGGCCTAAGCGTACAACTTTTAAATGCTTCAGAAAAAATGAAAATCAGCTTTGGGTTATAATATGAATTATTCAATTTGGATCACTTTTGAGTAAACGACTGTCATACCTTTATTATGTACAAGGTTCTGCTGGAATGAGATGTTGCTCTAATCAAAAGACTATTCAGCATGTAATGCAACAAAGATGAAAGTAAAGTGTGAAGAATATAACATGGTTAAATTTAAGTGTAAATTTCCTAGTGTGTCTTTAACCAAGGCAGCCAGATTCTAGCACTCGGGCATTAAAGAAAAACAAAACACAGCCTCTCCTCTTGGGACACAATACTCTTCATTCCATTTAATCAGGTAATATTACTTCTCTTCCCATTACAATCATATTACCAATCCTATTATACCAATATCCTTAAATCGTATCTACCTTTTTTTTTTTTTTTTAGTAGTAAACTACAATTTACCTCTTCTGTTAAGATACACAGATGTCAAGATTCGACTTCAGTATCAGGAACTTCTGCCTGCTAGTACCAAAAAATTAAATGGTAAACACATTCTGGGTTGTGTTGTCAGATGAGAGGTTGTGGTTATATGGAAGAAGAAAAAAAACCTAACTAGGCAGAGTTTCTATTAATTGTATCATGACAAAAAAGCTTTAGATATGATTTATCATCATGGAGGACTTCTGAACAGCACAGGGAAAGTGAACAAATACCTGAACATTAACAGTTCACAAGATAATATTAAACTTCAGTTACATAGACATGGAATTTTGGAACTGCACTGGGATTGGAACATGTTGGAAATGTAGGGAGCCCAATGCGAGTTCTTCGCACAAAATCTCTCTCAAATTTTGCCATCTAGCTGGTCCCAATAAAGCACCCTAACAGGAGAGCATTCTCACTGACCAGCATAATCCTTTTACAGCTTCTCAAGGTCGCAATCATATACACTTGCCAGCCTGAGAGAAGAACTAGATAAGAGCAATCCCTCATTTATCCCTTGGAAAAGAAAGGGACATTCTTCCTCAGCTGCTGTGTAGGATGAACTAGACCATGCAACTGAGTCTAGGGATCCATCTCTCCCCTGCCAAAAGCAGCTGGAGAATTGGGAGGACAACAATGACCTCACTCTCCCATTATAACCTTATCCCTAGTTCCAGGTTGTTAAATTTAAACTGAGAACCAATAATCTGATCTTGAAGTCAGTGGAAAAACTCCATTAACTTAAGTGAAGCTGAATGAGGCTATGGGTCATTTCTCCCCAGTCATTACATTTGACATAAATATACAGAGTTTGATTCTACCAGGGCATCTACCAAGGTAAAAGAAAAAAAAAGACTAACATCTGTGAAGAACAGCTCCCTCAGGGGTAGCTAATTAGCAACCATCTCTCACCCTTCAGCATTGCACCTTGCTGTTTTGGAACTGATCTTATTTATGTTCTCCATGGGGCATAGGTGCTGTCAAGGGCTTTACCAAAATCTAAACCAAAATCTAGACTGGGGTTCATGTCAGATGATCTTGCGATTCTTTACGTGGTTTGAGCTCAAAGGAAAGCTCACACTGTTAGGCTTTGAAATCTGGGTGTCAAGTCAGCTGGACTGATTCTTTTCTGACACTTACACAGAAGAAAGTTTCACCAGGGTCAGTGAAACTATTTAAAGGGTGTCAAAGAAGAATCTCACTTCGTATATTTACATCAAATGACTAAGTTAAATCAAGAAATTCCTGTTGTCATTAAAAATACTCCTCAGCTTCTGCAGAACAAAGGAATAAGTAGCATTCTGTAGTATTTGAAGACACTCTTAAGAAAGAATAAAGTGTCAAGTACAAAAAAAAAAAAAGGAAGCCATTATTGCTGGTGAACTGTCAACCCTCTAAAACGAACTGTTTAATTACTGCATGAAATTGAAAAAAAAAAGTGCGGCACTCTTCTCTGTTGTCTTTTATCAACATTTTCCTCTTCACCTAGAGGGTTTGTTGCATATCTGTGCAATTCATTTGGCCAGAAACCTTTTTCTTGTAGAAACTGTTACCTTCCAGTTATAACTACTGTGTTCCATACAGTTCAGTAAATGAATTCTCCTGGTATTTCTTGCAGCAGTGGCTCTTCAAACTTAAACCGTTTGGAAATGGCTTTCTGATCAGTTATTTTTTCTTGTTCTGACTGCCTACACTGTCCCAGTGTATATGAAGCAACTACAATAAGCTCCTCTGTCACTACCGATTCCTCCTCTTCAGTTTTCTCGGCATCTATAGACTTTTCAGATGCAGAATCCTCATCTTTCTGGGTGGCAGTGTTTGCCTCAGCTGGTATACTCTTATTGCTACATGCAGGATCTGGGATATCACTTTGTGCTAGCCAAGGGTGTTGAAGACATTCTTCAGCAGTTGCCCGTTCCCTACAAAAAAAAAGAAAAAAAATAGGTAGGCTGCTTATTCAAGAATGCCAGGAGCATCAAAAGATGAACACTGAACAAAAAACCTTGGATAAGAACTAGGAAGTTTAAACAAGTTCTTCCCAGGGTAAGTTTGCATTAAAACAGCACAGACTGATTCAACCAACCATTGAACAACAGAACTGTGGTAGTGCCCCCCTTTTGTAAAGAAAAATCAGGACCAATAGCAAGCCAAGAAAATAGATACATTATAAAACAAATCAACAGGAGGATCCTTTAGGTATCAAATCACATGCTATCTGAACTATCACATTGTGGTAAATTATACAAAATACTAATTTATACAAAGCAGCCCAATATTTGAATCCTTGATGCTGTGTTTTTTTCCTATGGAACTATGTAGTCAGTTGCTGAGCCAAGGAGAGGCATTAATGAAGTTCCAAAGATACTTTCCAAAACAGAAGCAGGATTGTAGGGTTTCTTATTTGCTTCCTAATGGCAACCAGGTCAAATCTGGTCACTTCACAAATAAGTATACTTTATTGACTGTCAGCTCTGTAAGACTGTAAAATACCTCAGTACTACATGCAGACTGGGAAACTCGCTGCAAATTGAGTCATTCTGCAATATTAGTAAGTGAATGAACAAATGCAAAGGAGTGGGATACTATACCACTGTTTGCCTTATTAGTCAGAATTCATTCAATTTTAATTATTGATCATACTGAAGTGCAGCTGTAAAATGAAGCCTGAATAACATGGCACTTGCCACATCATTCCTTTTAGCTGAGAAATGGAGACTACCTTTTTTGTACACACCGAACATGACTGGGCATAATGAATTACAAATTAGCTAAATTCTACCATGTGTGCTCATTTTACTACCCCTGCTCTAGCAAAACATCAGAAAACGCTTATAGATGGCAGTTGCATTTAGAACGCTGCTAGTCTCCGTAACACTGAAAGACAACTTTTTATTGAACTTACTTGGGTTTCTTAACTAGAAGGGTTTTGATGAAATCCACAGCAGCCTCTGAGAGGAGTTCAAAATCTTCTTCAGAGTAATTTACGTTCATCTGAGATATATTTAAGAATGTTTCTTGTTTATCATCCCCTAAGAAAGGCGATATTCCTGTTAACATAACATATGCCAGTACTCCAATGCTCCTAGATATAAAGAACAGAAAACACAGAGGAAAAGCATTATTTTTAACAGCTCTCAATATTTTTTTTAAATTGTACATATCAAAGGCTGCACTTACCACATGTCTGTTGCTGTGCTAATTGGGTCATAACTTAGGATTTCAGGAGCTATTATGGAAAAAAAGCATAAAGTAGGTTACACTTCTTGTTCAAAACTGCAACTAAATTTACATTCACTCATTTATGTGCAAAATCATGCATTATAAGCCAGCATTAGATAATGCAGCACTAAGCACTTCAGAAGACCTAGCAATGCAAGACGCAGTTCATCATCTAGAATATGACAAGATTACTTTAAAGAAAAATCTGTATCAAGTTAAAATATAAAAAAAACCCAAAACAAACCAACCCACAAACAAAAAACAAGCAACCACAAATTTGCAACCATCACTGGATTCGTTGCCTAAAGAAAATGTAATCATAGCTCTTTTCAGTTTTTATTCCATTTGCTTTTACTACTGACTCTAGAAGTCTGTTCAACCTTCCTTTATATAGAAAAAACTTCTACACAAGTTATTTACAATCTTCAAAACTCAAAAAATACTAGCTGTTCTACGTCACCTCTGCTGGATATCTTCTTTCAGGAACTGCTATTAATGTTTGTATATTTATATTCTGCATTATGTTCATATGTAGCTTCTTTTTTTCCCCCCCCGAGCTCTACACCTACTGCCTAATTTTCTGTTGGCAACTAATATGATTCAATATGCTGAAGAATTGCTTATTGAATCATTCGTCTCTTTACATTTTTCTACAAGTAAAAGCAGTATGACTAGTACAGTACATAGCACATGTATAAATAAACCACCTTAAGAAAAAAAAATAGGTGAGATAAGGAAAAAATATATATATATATATAAAAAAAGGTGAGCTAGAGTACTCTTTCTCCATCTTTTGGAAAGCAGAGACATTCACTGCCAGTTACTTTTCTGTGAAAGGGAGACTTCATAAAGTTATCTGCTATTGTGTCAGAATTTGGCAAGCACTCATAACTCTGGTGAGGTGGACAACCTATGAAAATCTGTACTATGGTTCCCACTAGCTGGGCCTAGGTTCAGTTAACAGCACACTGATTAGCTTGCTTACCTATAAAGGGTCTCACTATCAAGAGTGACAGAACATTTTTTTCCTGAAGGCTAAAGTAGGATATTAGTTCCACATAAATTTCATGTCCATTTCTGCAATGCTTAAGAGATCAGCTTAACACAAAGATTGCAAACAAACTTAGGTTCCCCCACGCATTAAAAAGATACTTTTTTTTCACAGACCAAATTAATGGCTCCTCTATTAATTAATTACTTACCCACATACTCAGGAGTTCCCATAATTTCTCTTAATTCTTCACTACTCTTCATTATTCTGGAAAGGCCAAAATCAACGATCTTAATGTCGCCCAAAGGAGATTTACTAGTTAGCAGAATATTTTGGGGCTGAAAAATATAACAAAATAATTAACAGATGCCAGAAGCACTCAAACCTATATGCAATTATTTCATGCTATTAAGATACAGTGCTGTTAAGCATAAAGAGGGTACATTCTCTATTACATTAAAAAAAATGCACTTTACTGAAGATAACTGTGAACAGGTATTTATGTTAAAAGCAGCTTTCAACACTCAGACGTAGCTATAAAACTGAGAAATCAGATTTGTTCTAATCTGAGAATGGCACAAAACACACACCAAAACACCCTATAGATTAACACCATCTGTACGTGTAGAACCTATCAGCATGTTTGTCCCCCACATACCAGCTGGTGTCTTTTGCTAACTCAGTTTATTTGTAAATTGTCACAATTTTCAATATCTTTAAAGTCTTTAAATATATTTTTGCTGTCTGTAAAGAAAAACAGGGACAACAGATATGTAATCTTAATTCTGTTTGAACAATAATTATTACTTTAAAAAAAAAAAAAGTGTTTTTAGTTATATACTTAAAATGTTACTAGAATGTAAAGATTTAAACTAAAAATGTAGGCACCTAAAACAAATCCTTATTAAGAACCAGCATATAAACTAAATGCCAACATCTGAAGAGGGATGAATTTGTTCTGAAATCACTGGAATTCCTGTGGACCATTTCCTAAATTATATTTACCACTTAGCACTGGCACAGCCAGCCAGAGGCACCAGGAAAACCCAGCCCATATATAAGACAATAGCTTTCATAGACATTAGGGCTGAAAGGGACCTCGTAAGATCACTGGGTCCAGCCCCCTGCTCAAAGGGCAGGCAGTCACCTAGGGTCAAAGGATCCCAGCAAGATAAGTGTCCAAATGTGTCTTGAAAGTGTCCAGAGTAGATGCTTGCACCACCCCTGTGGGGAGTGTGTTCTAGGCCTTGGGGGCTCAGATAGTAAAGAAGTTTTTCCTTATGTCCAGCCTAAGACGGTCTTGCAGGAGATCATGACCGTTGGACCTTGTCATCCCTTGGGGTGCTCTGGTGAACAGACGTTCCCCCAGATCCTGATGCACACCCCTTATGTACTTATAGGCTGCCACCAAGTCACCCCTGACCCTGCACTTCTGCAGGCTAAAGAGTCCCATAGCTCGCAGCCTCCCTTCATAAGGCCTGTTCTCTTGCCCTCTGATCATACGTGTGACTCTCTTCTGGACTCTTTCAAGCTTTTCCACGTCCTTCCTAAACTGTGAATCCCAGAACTGGATGCAGTACTCCAGCTGTGGCCTCACCAAGGCTGAGCACATTGGGAGAATGACATCCTGGGACTTGCTCAAGATGCATCGGTAGATGCAAGCCAGAGTTTTGTTTGCTTTGCCAGCTGTGGTGTCACATTGCCAGCTCATATTCATCTTGCGGTCAATCGTGACCCCCAAGTCTCTTTTGCTCATGGTGCTAGCGAGTGTAGCATTGCCGAGCCTACAAGTGTAATGTGGGTTTTTATTCCCGAGGTGGAGCACCTTGCATTTGTCTGTATTGAATGCCATCAGGTTTTCATCTGCCCACCTTGCAAGCCTATCGAGGTTGGCCTGGATCACCAGCCTATCCTGGATCACCAGCCTATCCTCAAGTGTGGACTTTCTTCCCCAAAGTTTGGCGACGTCAACAAACTTCGCCAGTCCGCTCTTGACACCAGTGTCCACATGGGTTATGAAAACATTAAAGAGTACAGGTCTGAGAACAGAGCCTTGGGGGACACCACTAGTCACTGAGTGCCATGCTGATTTGGTGCCATCAACTACTACTCTCTGGATCCGACCTCGGAGCCAGTTGCCCAGCCATCAGACTGCGGAGTAGTTGAGGCCGCAGTTGCCCCATTTGTCCATGAGGATATCATGGGACACCAGGTTAAAGGCTTTTTTTAAGTCCAAATACATGACATCAACCTCTTCCCTTTTGTCCAGGTGATACGTCACCTGGTCATAGAAGGAAATGAGATTGGTTAAGCAAGACCTACCCACAACAAACCTGTGCTGGCTGTCCCTCAGAATGTTGCCTTCTGTTAGCCTGTCTAGAATGATTTCTTTGATATTTTCCAAAATCTTCCCAGAGATTGAAGTCAAACTGATTGGCCTAGTTTCCCGGGTCTTCTTTCCTCCCCTTGTTGAAGACAGGCACCACACTGGCCCTCTTCCAATCTTCAGGTACTTCGCCTGAATGCCACGAGTTCTCAAATATCCTCGCCAGTGGCTGCACTACAATGTCTGCCAGTTCCTTTAGCAGTCTTGGGTGTAACCTATCTGGACCAGCTGATTTACGGGGGTCCAGACTCTCAAGTTGCTCCCTCACAAGATCCACACCAATGATTGGCATATATTCATCCTCACCCTGGTCATCCTGCATCATGTTAGGCAGGGTGGTCCCTTTGGGCTGGTATAAAACCCTTTGCCTTGCAATATTCGCTTGTTGAACCTACAGGATTGAGTTGATTTTTACACTTTAGTAGTAAAAGAATCAGACTAAATATAGACATTGGATTTATGGTACATTATAACCTGCCTGCCATCTGATAACCCCAGATAACCGGTCTGCATTTTACCAACTACATCTTATCACCTTCTCCTCCTCTCCTTCCCCTACCTCCTCCAACTATCTTTTCACACCTATTGTCTCCTATTCCCTTGAACCTCACTGCCACACATTTGCAATTTCACAGACCTGCATTTTGCCTTCTATTCTACCCAGGAAAGCACACAAAACACCAACAGGCTCTCCCTAAGCCTGAAGAAGGGTGTTTGTGCCCAAAAGCTTACAAAGAATAATTTTTCAACTATTTAGTTGGTCTAATAAAAGATATCACATCTACCCAAAGAACCCAGTCTGCCTATGTCCTTAGGCCAACATGGCTACAACCAACGACCCTAAAGCACTTAAGTGTGAACATTTTTATGACGACTTTTTATCATCTTTAATTTTCCCTGAGCCTGATGAAGGGCAAGATAGCCTGAAAGCTTGTAGAAAAGGATTTCTTTTGCAATTTCTTAGGTGGTTAAATAAAAGGTATCATCTCTGAAGCAAGAGTTCTAGATTTTTGCACATTTTTCTGAAGCATCACAACAAAATTAAATTTAGTTTGAGGCAAAAATGAAACTAAGCCTTTAATAAACTTAGTTCCTGAATCATACTACCCCAACTGATTTTAGAGAAATGAGAGACACTCTTCAAACTTTCTTTGTTGGAGAGTTCTCAAGTCTTGTGTGTTGGCCATATTTGAGGATTAAGTACTAAAAGTCATTCACTTGCTATTGTTGTTCATATCTCAACATTATTTCATTAAAAGCAATATTTCTTCTACATGGAACCCCATAAAGAACTGCCCTCTTTCAAAACAGCTTTTCTTGGTCTCAATGAGAAAAAAAAGCTAAGTGTGCAATAGAAAGGTCCTTTTGTTTCAAAATGGCCATCGTCTCCTATTATTTCTAATGGGAGTGAAGTCAAACTCCTTCACGGAAGATAGGTGAATCCTGACAGCACAGAAGCGGGAGCATGGAGGGGACGGTGGCATCAAGAAATATAAGACACTGTTCAAAAGGCTGCAGTCACATTGCGTTGCTTCAGTGGGAAAAAGTAGCAGCTAAAGCAGAATCTTGTATACTGAAATGTAGTTAAGGCACAGTAGAATTAGTCACCCAAATGTTACAAGGATATCACAATCATCCAGTGAAACACAAACAAAGCACAGTTATAGCACCTATATAACCTAACTGCCTAGAGTAATTCACCATAACTGAATTATAACCACTAGGACACAGGTGCCTGGAGTCCCAGATTAAATTTATTTTGATTTTTTCATGGGACACACAAATCAAACATGTTAATCTTAACTTTCGTTCTCAGGTTTCTTATGCTTGTTCTATGGGGTAAGTATATCTCTACAATGCTTTAACCTTGATGTAATAGATACACATTCAACCTTAACTATAGTTTAACATAGCTTTTATCTGAATTCCAAGAAACCAATGGATTCTTTTCAAAACAGCAACCTGCCTACTCACTGCATTAAGCAGTTTTCTATAGATCTAGTAAAATTGTATTCAAAGCAACAATTTGAAGAAAACAGAGATTTTGTTAATTATTTTGTCACAGTATACGAGATGTTGCTTAAGCGCTGATGGAAGGAGCTAGTGACTAGGTGACAATGGTTGTACTCATACAAGTATTTTATTCTTTTATTTTTTCTTCCTAGCTTTATGCCACTTTCTTTTTCTGGATGCTGCTGTATTCTCCAGCAATTCACTTTTGTTTCTTTCTACAGTCATTTATTTTGCTCTTGCACACATTAGGTTCTCTTCTTACTCCTCTATATTTTCCTCCCTTTCTCTATTTGCTTCTCCTCTGCTTCCAACCTCATAGTTCATCATGCATGCACGCCTCAAATTTTACCAGACATTCATTAATAAAATATGAAGGCGGTCAGCAGGGGGGAAAAAAGCAAGGAAACCTCTAAGCTGTTTACCCAGAAATAGAGGGACAGAGGTTTAAGAATCTCTCATATAAGTCTGTGTGTCAATTCCAAACTAAAACCAAAGAAGTAGATTTAGGGTTGTGTTCACATGCTTAGAATGGATTTACTCCCATTCTAAGTGAATGCATTCTGATTCATTGCATTTTGCCATTTAAAAAAGGTCAAAAACATCTGGTGAAATCAGAATGTGACAAGCACCAAGAAAAAGAAACAGGCCCTTTTGGGGGAGAAGGACAGGTGGCAACCCTGGTAAATCAAGTCAGCATTAGAATCTCCTACAGAATAAAATGAGATAGTGTTTAGTCTCACAGGGGAAATCTTGCAACTATCATGGGACAGATATGATCTAAAGTGGGCTGGCTGTCAATGCCATGGATCAGGTTGAATAAATCTTAATCTAATTCTTAGAAGACAAACCAACATAGCAGCAATAGCGGTAACATTCAGACAACTGTTTTCATTCAATTCTTTTGACACAGTCTGACCTAATGTAGAGGTATCAACCACCACAAAAGGCTAAATATATCTTCCTAGACGTCTTTGTCTGTTCCAGACCAAAGGCAGGAAGCCCTCAGAGGTCCAAATGTAAAACTAATGTTAGAGAGCAAGCAAAACATTTTAGCTTAGCTTCATTAAAACTTTAGTTATGGTAGTGAAGCACCTTGCTTACAAGCAACACCTTTTGTGCCTTACTAAGACCCAGATGGGATAATCAGTCTTCATCTTCTTTTAGATAGGAAAATTCTCTACGGGATTTTCAGCAACTAGAATATCGTCTTTTCAGGTTATGAGCCAAGCTAAAAAAAGTCCATTTATATTATGAAATGGGACATGGGGGGGGGGGGGGGGGGGAGTAGAAATTTGTAAAGATTGAACAGACTGCATTAACCTCTCATATCAGCAAGATTATTTTTGCCTAATATATAGTACTATGGAAATTTTAGTGCAGTTTAGTATACAAAAACTTAGAACTCAAGTACTGTGCACAGACAAATTTATCGTTCAAGTATTACTAATTTACAAACAAGAACAATTTGTGCTTTTATAGTAAACCACACTGTATGTAAGTTGTAGTCATCATATACAAAGCTATTATGTCTTGTGAAATTTTGTTAAAAATGCCAACAGGAAATATAATGTTTGAACACGTGCATCTAGGAATATAGACCTCCAACTGACATCGTATTAAACTAGTTGGTTACTAATGTGTAACTACTATGTACACTGGTTACTAAAAAGAAAGCTTAGTATTAAATAATTTGTCATATTATGATATGACCACATTTTAGTTATAAAGGAGAGCTTTATGATTTTGTGTAAACATACAGCTCTCCCATCCCTCCCTCAATCAGTCCTTGATCTTATAAAATTCTAAGAAAAATACAGATATAAGAGCAAACTGCTTCTTTAGGGATTTCTATTGGTCAGCTGCTTAATAAAAGGTGTTTGGGATAGAGGACTAAATTCTGTTGGGGATTACAATAATTAGGAGTTAATGAGCCACAGTAAAAACAAAATAAAATAGAAAATAACAAATACAACAAGACATGAAATAATAAGCAGAAACTGAAACGAACTAACAGTCATACGTCATTTTCACCAGTAAGGATGTAGAATTACTATTAAAGTTTGAAACTTCCATATGTATTGCTTAATGCCCCCTACTTATACCTCTCCATAGAGAACTATTTGTTAGAGGTGTGCGAAACAGGCCGTAATCGATTCGGATTCGGCCCAAATTGGGGGACAGCAATTCAATTAGTTGATTCAGATTACTGTCCCGATTCGAATCAGCTGAATCCAAATATGAAGATTCGATGCCAATTCAGAGAATCAGCGATTCGGCCATAGACACACCTTTAAATGTTTTTTCTATATACCTCAAGGTACCAGGAGCGGCTCGTGAACGCTGAGATGATGGTGGGGTGGATGGAGCGTCCCACAGGAGTGCAGGGGGGCCCCCCCACGTGCTCGGCGGCGGACCCAGAAGTGGACCAGAAGTACTTCTGGTCCACTTGTGGGTCCACTGCCAACCGTGCCAGGGATCCCTCCCATGCCCCCCTGGCTCAGCGATCGGCCATGGGAGGACCCTCGGTGCCCCCCCAGATCAAGGACGTGCTAGTTGCTGAGCCGGGAGGGGGAAGGGGGGGGGCACGTGGTCCACGGTGGACCTGGGGGTGGACCAGAAGTGTTTCTGGCCCACTTCTAGGTCTGCCGCCAAGTGAGCTAGGGACCCTGCCACGCTCCTGTGGGATGCTCCATCTGCCCCCACCATCTCAGTGTTAACAAGCCGCTGGTACCTTGGGGCATGTAGAGAACACATTTAAAGTTGTGTCCATGTCCGAATCATCGAATCCCTCCAAATCGATTCGGAGGGTTCCGGTTCGATTTAGAGAGATTAAAGGGTCTCCTGATTCGATTCAGATTTGGAGATTCGGCTGCTGAATCAAATCAGTGACCAAAGCTTCACACAGCCCTAGTATTTGTGGCATGTTTTCAAGAATTTACCCTGTTAGAGATTTTTCTTAACTGAACATTAGGAATAAATTACAAATTTGTCTTCTACTATAATATCTTTCAAATATTGAAGAGTGATATCAGTCTGTTGTATTAAAATACAGCTGTTCCAGAATCCTGTATCAGCTTAATAGTGAATTGGTCTTTTTTTTTTTTTTTTTTTTTTTTTAAATGACTGGTTACAGTATCCTTTAATTTTTTCAAACTTCAGAAATCAAATTCGCAGCCAAGACACTCTTAAGAAGAGTGTTGTTAGCCCATAAGATACTTACATTCTACTTTAACAAAGGAATGCTTTACATAAAACCTAGTCTTGTTTATAAAGATTGTAGGCTGCAAGTGAAACTTAATGATATTAACCAATATAAAATACATCTTTTTATAATGCTTATAACTTTCTGGAAAAAAAAAAATGCAAGGCTGACATTTCTAATACCCGTCAAACATCCATTTGTTGTGTGATCAGCCCCTTGAAAGAGCTCTAAAGCCATGCTCAAACAGAAAAACATGGCTGCAGAGCACTCCAATCATGTGACAAATTAACCCTCATTGTATAAGGGTTCAAATTAAGATGCTCTAAAGCAGAGCACCTTCGTTAATTTCTATCTGGACCAGCTGCAGCACAACCCAGGCCCAGCTCCTGTCACTGGAAGGGAGGGGGGAGAAGGCAAGGCAGGGAGGTCCATTCTGGAGTCCTCAGCCCTGCTGGAGTTGGCGGGCAGGTGGACTGGATCCCTGCAGACATGAGGGGCTCCAATCCACCTGCCTCCCCCACTCCAGCAGGGCTGAGAGAACTCCAGAACGCATCTCCCTCCACTGCGTTCTCCTTCCTCCTGCCCATCCAGATACACAGGAAGCAAGTTGTGCGAGTCCGGCCCACATAACACATTGAGAACTGCAAATGTGGCCCGCTATGGCAAATAGGTTGAGAATCACAGGTCTATTGGGTTGGGAGGACTGGTCTAAATCATGGCACTTTCTATGAATCTCCCCAAATTAGATCTGGGAGCTGCACTTGTCTGAAAGGTGAATGTGGTTCCTGGAGTTTTGGATGTACATTGTATATATAAATTATCATTAGTATTATATTATATTGTGGATTAGTTAGCTCATTAATAACCACCACAGCAAAAACAATGAAATCTTACCTTGAGGTCAAGATGAACCACATTATTTCTGTGTAAAAATGAAACTCCTTCTAAAATCTGCCTCATGAGCCGCTTCACATCTTTTTCTTTGAAAGCTTCTTCTCTTTCAGCTACACACTGGTCAAAGATTTCACCACCAGCAGCACTGTGGAACAAAGTTATTTGCAGAATATAAAATATACATAGTATCAAACTCATTTTATTCTGATTGTGCTAATATTTAATTTGAGACTTAATGACTAAATCCATCAACTACACAAAATTCTGCTTTGCAAAAAAAAAAACCAAGCAAGAAAAATGCAAAGTTCTTTCAATATTAGTAACCTATTACTTCATGCTTGTTGATACATCTTAGTATCTAAGGGCAAAGAAAAAGAAAATATTGAGAATTATGAAAACTTGAATTCATGAACTTGTCATCAGTAAAACTATCAAGTGTTTATAAATCCCAACTACACTTAGAAAGCTAGGATTACAAAAGAGAAGTGTTATATTTAGACTGCTTTTTTTATATTGTTCCCTGAAACATCTTTATTCATAACTATTACTATGAATAAATAAAGAAGTCATTTAGATTCCCAAATATGGCAAGTAATTAGAATCACTAAAAAATAGGGCTGAAAGGGACTTCAGTCGAACCCCTTCACTCAAGGCAGAAGCATCCATCTCTAAACCATCCCAACCAGTTGGTTTGTTTGTTTTTTTGGACTAACTTCCTATTTAAAACTTCCAAGGATGTAATAGTACATCCCACCTGACATTTTTAAAAATATTGTTTTCTTTACTGTAGTTTTTTTAAAAATTAAAAAGTATGCTGCTGAATCAACAACATAGACTAAAGCAGTTCATACAATAGATTGGGTTACTGAACTGTAAACTAAAAACATCACAATGGGTCTCCTAAAATCATTAACTTTTACAGTATCGTGGATTAACAAACCAAAACCAAATAAAGATTTTTTAAAAATTTTTAATTGCATGCCAGGACTTGCACAGAACTACAGTAGAGCTCTGTATGTGAGCATCAGACTAGCGGATGATGGGTTTAAATAAATCCAGTTCAACCTCAATTTACATAAAACATTCTTGAAACTGCATTTTTGTTCTGCTTATGCATTCCTGGTATTGTAGGTGTCCTAGTGGTGCCATCTGTTATTAAGGTTGCTTAACAGATGCCATAATAAGACACTGTTTTCAGCTGTTTGATGGCAAACTATGCGTTCAAGCTGAAGTTTTCCATGTTATGTGTCTGTGCCACGTCAACATTTTCAGATGAAGTCAGCCAAAATAATTCAGGTGTTTGTTTAGCTATTTTTATATGCATTTATTCTTTGAAACGCAAAGCAAAGCAAAACAAAAGGTACTCAGTTTTTTTAATTGATGGCAACTTCTTTCGGAAAAAAGTAAGCTTAACACTGGTGTATTTGTTACTGGGAATATAACATCAACCAGGGATAGCATTAGCATCAGGGACATAAACTTTCCCCCTTGTAAACCTACCCAAATTTGGCCAATAACTTCCCCACACCTCCCAAACAGTATGCACAGTTTTTGTAGATTTTAATAACTAAAACACCTAAATATTTAATCCTCATTAATGTACGCTGGAGATTCTTGCAGCCCCTAATGCTGACCAGATTACATAGGCTCCATACCCAAAAAGCAACCAAGCACGTTCCAGCCCATGACCACATAAGCAAAGCTAAACTTTACCTCTAGTGTTTGGCTGAGTTGCAGCCAAGCACTGGAACGGAAAGCAGAATGCCTCTCCCCCAACTATCAATGACTCCCCTGTTGGCTTGGAAGCAACACAAAGGAGGAAGCTACCTGATCTAAATGCAAGGGGGACAAAAGCTCAACTAGGGCTTAGTGAAAGTGGCAGCCGGACGAATAAATTGGGAAATGAAGCCTGGGGTGGAGATTGGGACTGGGACCCAGGAAGTTGAACTGAGCACTGTTCTATGTGATGAGACAGGTCGTCTGGGAAGAAAAAAGAAAAAAAAAAAGGCCCACATAATTAAAGACCATGTTAAAATTCTTCTACATAAGGGGACCGAGTTATAACAGAACAAGGGTTGCTTGTATTTCCGAACCTTGGAGTACTTGAGTTTACCACCTTAATATAGTTTATGTTTAACAGCATATTATTTCCTGGCATTATCTGATATATATTGTAAAAAAAGTAAAGTCATGTGAAAGGCTATCATAGTAGATGGACAGCCATTTTTATATTCCAAGAAATTACAGATTTGCTAACCACGTTATGGAGGCGCTCACTTCGTTAGCATTAAAAGAGTTAAACAATCACCTTTATCAAGGAAGTATTCCCCTAAGAAAAAAAACTACATGCACTAAAATGCAGAATAGTTAATGTAACAGCTCTTGCCTTAGGTATGTCAGTATTTCTTAAAAGGAAGAAATTAAGGTCTAGTAATTTTAGATGAGACATTCTAGCTTTTAGTAACTTAAGTTCTTGGTGCCTTCAAAATCTGGATATTCAGAAAATTCAGTCCTCTGAACCCTTTAGAAGGGTACCACTAGTCCCTTTCCCTCTATTGGCATCTTCAACAAATTAGTCTTTATATATTTGCCTCCTCTTTGGTTTTGCAAAAGAATAAGGGCCTGGTCCAACCTTCCTTGCAAAATAAAATTCTAATAGGATTCGATTAGGACTATACACAGAAGGGACTGAATAAATCAAAGGCATTTCCTAAGAGAGTCTTGAGAGTATATGCATCTGGGAGAGCTGAGCAAAAAGCAGATCTATGAAGAAAATTATAAAATGGTATATTGATACAGTGCTTTTATATCTGCTTCTCTACAATGAGTCCTTAAAATATAACACCTCTGTGAAGGACTGAAAATTCTCTCTCAGATACTGGAGTTGAAGAGAGATCAGGTACTAAAGGCAATTAAAAAAGCTCTGACTACTGTCAGCTGCTTCAGCAGAAAGATAAAGTGAGGAGCTATAATCTTGCTACTATTGTATGATTATTTGACACTTGCCTAAGTGTGAGTTTGGGATTTATTCAATTTTCAGGACTTCGTATACAGAATGCCACAAGACTCCCATTAGGCAAGCAGCAAAACTCCTTTATATTTTCCATTATGACTGGACTTGCAGGAGATATTTTGCTACTGACAGAAATATCTGACGGAATAAAAGTATTTTACAGCCAAAAAACCTCAAAAACAAACCAACCAACACCCCCCCCCCCCCAAAAAAAAAACCAACCCCAAAAAAAACCCCAACCCCCAAAAACAAACCCCCCCCCCCCCCCCCCCCCCCAAAAAAAAAACCAACCCAAAACAAAACCCCAAAGGAAACCAGGTTCAAAACGGAAGGTTGAAAAATTATACAAATTCCAAAAGCTCATTTATTATGGAAATATTTTAGTAAATTTCCTGGAAAATAAAGTAAGAGAGGCTCGAGGTCCTAAGCCCAAGGAAATGTCAGTTGTATTTGGTATAAGACTGAGGGAGGACTGATTTCTAGTTTGCTGCATCTCTGAAAGTGGACATAATAAAAAAAAAAAACAGTTTTGAAAGAAGAGAATGTATGAGTTAAATAGTCAAAACAAGAATATGATATACATATATAAATATATATATATGTATATAATATAATTACAGCAGATATATAAATATCTGCTGTAATCAAACATTAGCAGATCTCCACAAATAGACATGTTAATTGGTCAAAGGCCAAGGCAATTAGATTACAATTAAGGTTTCTTTTAGCTCTCCCATGCCCTAAGCCATACCAGCTTAAAAGTGTAGTTTTGCTGGTAGAAATGCATCTACCATAGGAGCTATTGCCAATGGAGCATATCAATTAAGAATCCCACTAAATAAAACAGTTCTGCCAGCAAAGCATGTAGCACAGACCCTGCCAAACACTTCAAAGAAGTTATGCTATTAAACTAGCTGAGAACAAAAATACACTAAATCAGAAATCCAGGCAGTCTGTTTTACAACACAAAGAGTCTTAGATTTCTCTAATGTTTGAGAGAGGTGACATAGGACTTTGCCAGGTTCTCCATTCACTGAAGTCAATGGAGCTACTACCAGCATAGGAAAGGAGACCAAGACCTATGGATATAAAAATAACCCCAAAATAAAAAAGCGCCTCAATTTGATACCTACACACAAAGTTGTTTCAAATATGAAGGAGAAACTTGTTTTGTACTGTTTAATGGGCAAGGAAATGTGCCATATCCAAATAAGTTATTGCTATAGGGAATTCATATGTTGACTATGATGTGCAGGTGAATCAAATAATTACTGACCTTCTGGAAAAGAAATTAATTATTATAAAACTATTGTCATTATTGCAGATTAGGTATACTGATGTCATTAAGCAAAAAGCTTGCTAGCCAAGAGTGAATTCAGTCATAGTGTCAGAACCAACTCCCAGACTACCGAATCATTTATACTACATTACATCAGCTCTCCAACAGTATTTTGTTAGCCATACTATTGCTTTATATTTCCTAGCTAAACTCCATCTCAGTTTGTTTGCAGGGAAACCAAAGGGCATTGTTAAAATGAGTTTATAGCATCATTTTTATAACTAAATTTGTAACATAAAATTATATCAACGTGCAAGAAATTGATATAAATCTGAAAAGCATTAAAATGTTCACTTTAAACATTCACCAATTTTTTACTTCCAGCAAAACAGTTTCCTTTTCTTTGTTTTCTCCACAATTTAAATAGACCATACAAAATCCAATAAAGCCACACATGGTTCTTGGGTAATATCCTTACAGTTCAGAAGTTAAATGATCTAAAAACCACTTACAAAAACATACCATTTGCTCTTCTCTCAACAGTACATGTAAATGTCTTGCTACACTCAGTCTCTTCATTCAAGAACACAGACAGCAGCTTTTTCCTATTTTAGATTGCCTGTAAATAGAATGATTTTCCCCCCCTTTTAAAATACAAGTGAAATATTTCTCTCGTTTCCTAAAGATGAGGCTTTGTATACACACTTTTAAGCCCTTTAAAAAAAAAAAAAAAACCCCAAAAAACCCCAAATGAATGCAAAACTATGCCTTACTCAGTTCTTAACTGTGACTAAATCCACACTACAAAAAATAGTAATTCTGCAAGGTAACTACTTATTTCGACTGGCAGGAATGTTTTCCACCCCATGTAAAAAGGCTGTACTGACACAAACACTGTATAAAACATTGTTTCTAAACAGTAAAATCAGGTACAGTTTGTGCAATCACAATTAAGTCCACCAAGACACTAAACATTTGTTAACAACTGTGTATATGTTAATTTAGTGCAGGGTACAACTGTTTAATATTTGTTTAATAACTGAATTCCTTTCAAATTGTAGCTGGCTGAAAGAAGGTCCTTCATAAAATTACTGTTTCATAACCCTCTCAAACCCCTTTTCCACTTGCACAAGAAGTGCTCATGGAAAAGACAGCACAAACTGATTTGTAACAGAATCATTATGAGAACTATTGCTAGGTAATTTAAATAGCTTAAACATAAAATACAAATTTTCAGTCTGTTTGAAACAGCATTTTTTACCTGGGGCAATTCTCACTTGAATCAAGTTACACAAGTATAGGACTGTATGATACATGCCCATCTTTTATGCTGCAGTACAGACTGCGTTTACCCTCAAGCCTTAGGTTCCAACTTCACAGGACTTGGGAGTAGGGCAGTGGTTCTCAACCTCGTTAAACACAAGGCACCCTTTAGAAAGGGTCAGCTCCTAACTTCCACTCCTTTCTTGACTATGGAACAGTAATAGAGCAAGTCTTCTGTTTAAACAAACCAGAAAAACCACAATAGATCAGAAATGTTTTTGACACTAAGGATTCCTATTAAAATCTATGTGTTTATCTTCAGAATTGTGTGTAGGTGCTTACACATGTAACAGTGCTAATCATAGTGTGACACTCCCCAACACCCTCAAAAGGATTTCACAGCACCCTGGTTGTGCAATGGAGCAGGGAAATCCCATGAAAAGAGATCCTGCCCTTAAGTGTACAAAGCTAGGGAACATCAGTGCAAACAATCACCTGGTCTCAGCTACTGGGGAGAACAAAGAACTTGTACTTTAAGATGTGCATGATGCAGGAAGTAGTTCCAAAAGCACCTTGAATTTAATAAAAAAAATTGAAATAAAAATTAGTGTGGCTCCACCCTCCATGATTTAGAGCCGGACCAGATTGCCCTGCACCTCATCTGCATATAAGTTTTTGGAAGATCCCAGGACTCATGACAAGAACACCCATTTGCAGTCATGAGTGGGGGGGCTAGCTAATTAGCACATGGATTTTTGGGTGGGGAGGGAAATCAGGAGTACGCAGACATACACTCACTGAGGAGCGCTGAGCTGTTGGCTCATCATGACTTGAAATGCTGCTGACTCTGCAGGGGCCCAGCCCAATGAACTACATAATAAACTACGGGCTTTGGACTAATATTATGCATAGTTTGTATTTTATATAAGTAGGTACAAAAGTGCTGCTTAGAAGTGCATGTATGAAGTATCTGCGCTAAAACCTGGAGCAATTTTTAAAAAGGTAAAATGCATCATTCTGGATGAACTAAGTCTATGGGTACTATATGCACATTACTACAAGTAAGTTTATGTCAAGGTCAGCATTCAGAGCAGGGTCTGACAGTGAAGGAGGGTGAGGAAGGAGCTGCAGGGGCAAGAAGCTGGTGCAGCAAAAGGGCCACCTGATCCCCCCCATACTTTTCCCTGCTGTAACAGTGGGAAGGGGACAAATTTAAGGCAAACTTCCATTAATTCAATTCTGTACCTGGAAAATTAAAACCAATTTATAAATTTTATGTATAGAGAATCTAATTATTGGGGAGTCATCTTATATTTAAAAAATAAATAAAAATTAGCAACAGTGATCATATAAGTCTCCTTTAGTCCACTTTACATCTACTTAGGTACCTTTCTGTTAAGCAAGGCCCAAATCAGCAAAAACTCCACAAAATTATAAGTGCAGTCTTCTGAGCACCAGGAAAACAAACCTATTGACCACCAATTTCTTTAGTATATTCTGTTTCCAGTATCTCAATACACTAGTAATAAAGAACTCCTGCTGCTATTTTAAAGACTATATTCTTAGGGAAAAACCTCTCTCCTGGCCCACGAACAGACCTACTGCAGTGGACTAGGAAAAAGCAGTATCATTTAACAACTGTAGTCCCTAATTTGTTAACTAACAGAAGACACTGGAAGTAGCAATTTTTTTTTAAACTTAAGAAATAAGGCCAACTTTAGTGTTTGGCAGGCAAACAGTAATTTCACTTACTTGAGGGCTTATAAATACTCACTGGCAATATGGGATTCAGATAAAGTATTTCAGTTCTTGAGAAAGGAAGGCCTCTTCCACCTTCATATCACACCCACTTCACAATTGTGGTAAACTGATACTTATCTAGTACACTGAACCACAGCAGTGACTTGTCACAGCAGAATAACCTCCCTAATACATAAAAAGTACAAACACACATACTAATCTCTTTATATTTGATATAAAACTATGAAGTTGTCACAACCCAAGGGTGCGATTTTGTTTGTGCGCGCTTTGGCACTGCTAAATTATTCCCCGCCACTAGGAGCTTTCTTTGCAGGGTGCGTTTCTTAGTTGCAAAGAGAAATACACAGTGCAAAGGAGTTCCCGCCATTCGCATGCAAATTTGTGTCCCACTATTGGCCAGTTCTAAATTATTCCCACGTGGCGGCCAGCGATTGGCTTGCTAGCCGTATAAGAGGCTTGAGCAGTTTCCGCCCAAATTGGAGAACTCCGAGGAGAACCCCTGCAAGGGAGGACTCCATAACCATCTGGAGGAGGAGAACTTCACGTCTTGTGAAGATCTCCAAGCGTTGCGGAGCCTATCGAACCCAGCGCAGGCTATAGGGGTCTGATCAACCTCTGGCCTCTCCCCGTCGCCAAACGATCCCTCGACGAACCCCTTCCCTGCGCGCAAGTTCCATGGAGCCTAGTAAACTTTGTGTGAGTGTATCCAGAGCTCTGCCCGGGTTCGAGTCCTGCAGGTTTATCTTCCCGTCGCCGAAAACCCATTGCGATGTACTCTCGTGTTTTGCATCTTCCCGTCGCCGAAAACCCCTTGTGACGTACTCTCGTGCCCTGCAGGTTCGAGTTTTGTTTTGTTTTGTAACTGCAACTCAAGCAAGTTTTCCTGCCTGCACCGCGACCATCTTCGGTGTAAGTAAAATAATCTTTAATCAACTGCTAAGCATCCGTGCCTAATTCTAGCCCGCCGGCCTGCATTCCCCGACCCGGCGTGTCCAGGCTGCTGGCCACAGCCCGCCACGCACAGGCCCCCGAGGGCCTCGGACCGCTCCCAGCCCGCACAGAAGTCACTTAAAGTGCTATGTTAAAGTTCAAGTTTGATGAAGCTGTGAAACCTAATTTTTGTATGTTGATGGAGATAAAATGGTTTTCATGTGTGCTAATAGCCCTGTAAAAACATGAAGACAGAAAAAATCCTCAAGTCCTTCCTATTAGTTTATTTCCAGTCTCTTCCATTTCTGGGTAAAGGGAAAATATTCAGTCACAACCTTAATTGTGACTAGAGCAAAACAGTTTACTAATTATCAAAGGTAACGCTATTAGAGACAGGTTAACCTGCAATGCCACTAAAGGTATGTTACAGCTCTTCTTTTCTTTTTGCTGTCTACAAGGTTTGGAAAAATATTGTTCTATTACATTGTAGCTAACTTGTTTATCCAGGTATGTTTGCAGGGAATAGGAAAAGATCACTTTCTATACTAAAGAGTATACAATGTCTGTACAGGATTATGTTTACAGACAGGAAGGTCAGTGAACCTTTAATTCCATGGCAGTATGGCTTGTTTTCAAATGAGAAATGTCTGAATTGGCCTTCCACAAATTATACAGGAAGGCAGTTATTCTACAGGATTGTTTCTCTGTCTATTAAAGTCCTTGCAGATACAGAGAAAACTAAAAATGGAATTTACTGTCAAATTTTAAAACTTACTCTTAAAGATACACTTCCAAGAAGGCAAGATCTCCTCTTAAATTGATAAAACTTTTACTTTATCTAGAAGCAACACTTGCTTTGCTGTCAATTCACTTGAAAAAATTGAAGGCCATATTCAAGACAATTTTACATGACTCTTTAGGACCACCTAAACAATGTATTTTTAATAACGTAACTATCAGGGCTTATAACAGAATTTTCACTGCCTGAAAACTAATGTAATGCAGCACTCACTACTTGACAGACATCTACACCTGTACCATTCAACTTCTTTTTGGAAACCTGTCTGTCATATTACCGTTACAGTAGGAAGGGCACTCAATGACAGAAAGAGATAAACTATATTTAAAAGAGAGATTGGTCTTGCACATGGGTCTGAAGCTAGGCATATGAATATCTGATAACATCTCCAGCATGTAGAAGCTGGGTGGATTTGATTTTCATAGACATTACAAATTTCATAGATATTAGGGCTGGAAGGGACCTCGTGAGATCATCAGGTCCAGCCCCTTGCCCAAGGGGAAGGCAATCAGCTAGGGTCAAAGGATCCCAGCAAGATAAACATTCAAATGTTTCTTGAAAGTGTCCCGAGTAGGTGCTTGCACCACCTCTGGGGGGAGTCTGTTCCAGGCCTTGGGAGGCTTGGACAGTAAACAAGTTTTTCCTTATGTCCAGCCTAAAATGGCTTGCAGCAGTTTGTGATCGTTGGACCTTGTCATCACCTGGGGTGCTCTGGTGAATAGGTGTTCCCCCAGATCCTGATGTACACCCCTTATGTACTTATAGGCTGCCACCAAGTCACCCCTGAGCCTGTGCTTCTCCAGGCTGAAGAGTCCCATAGCTCCCAGCCTCTCTTCATAAGGCCTGTTCTCTTGCCCTCTGATCACACGTGTGGCCCTCCTCTGGACTCTTTCAAGTTTCTCCACATCCTTCCTAAATTGAGGAACCCAGAATTGGATGCAGTACTCCAGCTGCGGCCTCACAAAGGCCGAGTACAGCAGAAGGATGACATCCTGGGTCTTGCTCGAGATGCACTGGTAGATGCAAGCCAGTTTTGTTCACTCTGCAAACTAAGTTTAAAGCAAATTGATTTAAAATCACTGGTCAGGAAGCCTCAACTTAATCACTGTTTTCTACAAAAAGTGCATTCTTGTTGTTTGATATTTTTTATTTATTTAACTTCTTGAAACTTTTCACGTTTAGAGAAAGGCAAGGGATTGACTCTGTGTACACAAACTTAAAGAGAGACAAGAGGGCTAACGGGTGGGTAATAATCAGGTCTGTTATCTCTCATCTCCATGTACTGCTGTTAACAAGTATGTTAGCTCTGAAGACACAAATCCACAGTTTGAGAACTGAAACAAAGCATCACAGAGATGCTTAATGGGATCTTCTAGGCTGAGCGCCGAGTCCCATTGCGCACAGCGGTTTTTTTTCCGTTTTAATCTTTACTAATCTATAAACGAGCCTCTGGGAATTCCATAAGATTGGGCCCCTAATATAGCCCATGGCCTGTTGTGACCTATTTATAAAACTGTTCTAAAAAGGTTGCATTAATATATTGTCTCAAATAGTATACAATTAGGAGTTATAATCCCTGGTCCATGATGGTATATTTGAGCTTTAACATATTTTAAATTAAAACTCTCTTTATATAGGTCTAATTTTTTTAAAGTATCTTAACAAAAAAAAAATTATAATTAAAATCAAACAAAATCTGATTTGAATAGAAAAAATCCAAATTTTAAAATCACTGATTTTTATCCACCTTGTACAGAAGTATGGGCACTAGAGCTGAGCAAAGAATCCTCAGCTGAAAGTTTTCAGTGAAAAATGCAGATTCTACAACACCAAGAAATTTCACAAAAATGTCATTTTCTTCACAAAAACCAGGCAATTGCAACAACAACTAAGGAAGCACCTGTTTTTTCATTTCATCATCTTCTGGGTGCATAGCATTTTTAGATTACTGAAATAATTTTAAAAAGTATTTGGCAATATGTTCCTATTTTACAGTTGCATTAAGACCCCACAATATGAGATTAGTACTTACTATTCCAAAACTAAGATCATCTCAGTTGCTGTCTCATAAACTTCATGTAAATTAATGACCCAGAGGTTGCACTGTGCTAACTCAAGCACTGCAATTTCATGTATTATTTCCATCCGACAATCTTTGCCTTTTCTTCTTTTTCTCATAAATTTTGCTGCAAACTCTTTTTCTGTATCTTTCTGGACACATTTCTTCACCACTGCAAACTTCCCCCTGGAATTAAAGAAGAATTATTAATAGGTTATAATTATTGTAGGTTTCTTAAATCAGAGAAGACTCATAAAAATAGGGCTGAAAGGGACCTCCAGAGGTCATCTAGTCCAGCCCTTGCCTAGTTTGAAGTTTGACTGAGGACCATAATGCTCAAGATTTCTGAAAAATCGAAAACAAACATAGGGACACTTAAAAGTATGTCTGAGTTTTATAAATATTACCCTGTTCCACTTAAATGAGAACCAGTGCTGGAACCAACATCCCAGATGAGGGAACTGTAAGTGCACCCACTGAATATAATTGTAACTACAAATATTAAGCACTTAACTAGTAAATCATTAATTCCAGAAACCACAGGTTTCCGGTGTAATACACAGATCAGTTGGAGGCAATCCATATTAAGGAGATAAGATAAGCATATGTTCCAACACTTAATTAGAAAAAAAATCCTACTCCCATTTCTTAAAATAAACAAACACAAATCAGCAGACTTAAAACTAAGAATAAAAATTTACTTTTTGTTTTAGCAATGTCTAGATTTCAAATCTTATTTTTGTATATGTATAAGCATAAAGCTTGAGAAAAGAAAAAATACCCACAATCCCAAGAATTTTTACACACTGTAGCATCTACAATCCAAAGAATTTTACACACACAGGATCTCTCCCTTCTCCATCAGAAAGAGACAGTCTCAAATCATGTCCACTCCTTTGCTGGTCAGGTACTTCTCTTTTCCTGGATTGTATTTCATAAACAAAAAACGAATTCCATTTAGCTACCCGTTACTCGGGTAGCTCAAATGTCAGATGTCTATACAGTACATCTCAGTGTCAGTACGATACCAGTTTCCTTCTGAAACCTAGTACATCACATACAAAACTACCTTAGAGGAACACAAATAATGCTGCAGAGTCAGAAGTGCTCAAAAGTTAGGAAGCGCTTGTGCAACCATTCTCAGCTCCATTCTGTGTATGCATCCTTAATCACATACTAATTCTCCATACCTACACCACATTCAGCAAATAGGATGGACAATGCTGACTTAATGAACAGCTATTCAGTATTTGGTATTATTCTTATTTCCCTTATTCACTATTACTTTATTCATAAAGTATCTGAGACGCCTAGGACGCATTTTTTACCTAACATTACAGGTAATACTCTGAAGGTATCAGAGATAAAATTTAGTCTTTTTTCCAAGCCCAAACCCAGACTGATTAGTTGGGCAACAATTTCTCCATGCCTGGATTGCTCTGTTATGTCCCGTGTCATATTCAATATAGTCTGGTAGGTATCCTCACTTCTCTGGTTGGAGTTGTTCCTCTGCATGTGGAAAGAGCAAGAAAGAACACGACTCTCTAGTCTTATGGTTAGGGGCCTCTCTTAAAAGGCAGGAGATGCAAGTTTCAATTTGTTCAGACAGAGCATGAATTGAACACAGTACTTAATTAAAATTTGTAATAAAAGAAATCACTCTGACAAACATAATTACTGTACTATATAAAGCCAGTGACCTGTCTAACCTAGTATGCAGTCTGGCAAAGATGAGCACAGGGCCAGATGTTTCAGGATTAGGTACAAGAGATTTCATAACAGACAGTTCTGGAAAAGGTAAGGAGAAGGTTTCTGCTTAAATCAGTCAGTTTAGAGATGCTTAATGAGATCAAGAGATTAGGGATAGACCAATAGAGATTTTTGGGGCCGATACCAATGGCCGATTTTTAAGGAGCCAGATCGGTCAATACCAAATCCGATTCTGATATGCAGCTGGGTAGCTTGGATACCAGTGTTGGGCTGGTAAGATTAGTGTGGGGGGAAGGGTTAGAGGGAGGAAAGGGGCATGGTGGGGGGAGCAGATCGAGGCCCCTACAGTGAGGCGTAAGCGGCTCGTCTGGGGGGAATACTGGGGGGGTGGCTCCTGTTGATTTGCACAACCCGGGAGGGCATGGGGGGCGTGTGCCCCTAGATCTGCGTGTGGGGCAGGGCGGGCTGCTGCTGCAGGCTGGGGCCTGGCCTGCACCGGGCTCTTCTTGGTGGGGGGCTGGGATGAGCTGTGCTCAGGACAGTTGGCGGCAGCGGCACTGGGAAGGTGGTACGGGGGCAGGGGAGGATGATGCAGCCACCCCAAAATTTGCTATACCCC
>NW_005843220.1:217947-225068 GCF_000455745.1 Alligator sinensis
CGGGCCGAGGGGAAGCCCCCCCCCCCCCCACGCCCCCCCAAACAAGCCAGTCACAGCTGTTCTACACCCTGCCCCAGCTGAGCAGCACCTGCCCCAGCCCCACTCCCTCGTCACCACGAAGGCCTCTATCTGAAACCCCCCTCCCCCCCACAACAGACTTACCAGCCAAATGCTGCTCTCCAAGCTGCCAGGCTGCTCCCCTGACCATGCGCATGGAGATGTAGATATTAACCACATCAGGCAAAAAAACCTCATTGCCAATACTATCAATTTTCCCTATATCGGTGCTGATTTGATATGGGACTGATTTATCGGTGCACCTCTATAAGAGATACTTAATGAGACTATTAACACATTTTCCCATTGTGCAAGTAAAATCTGAACTACAAAACTGCCTAGCTGTATGTAGCACTTAACTCCTGAAACTCAAATTTTTAAAAAAGATGAAGATGCGCTAGCCATATTTGGAAGCAAGGGGAGAGGTTTCAAGACACGCAGGGGAAGAAGCATGTAGAAGGTTACACTATAAAGAGCAAAGGGAAGTAATGTATTTGCAGCACTTCTTCTGTGTGAGAGTAACTTCATAACTAAGTCCAACAGTAAATAAAAAGTGCAGTCAAGCATCAATTCTAACCACTGACAACAGCAACTCTGCTCAGAAAAACTACTGAAATGAAATCTAGTGGAGATACCTATAGTATACGTCTCTAGTATACAACCTATACACATCAGCCCTCAACTGAAAACCCTTCAAGTCTGACCTTGGCAACAATTCAGCATACCCCAGAAGCACTGCTGCGCTTCAGGGCCTGATTAAAGTTTTCTTTTAATTCTTCCCTTTTTGCTGCATCTTCAGAGCTCACTTAGGCACTGCCCACCACAAATCACAGGAAGCCCATGTTTAACAATCCCACAACTTCCTATTTCTGACTTCTGGCCCCAGCGTACCCCACTTCTTGTCTCTTCCGCCCATAATAAGAGCAAAGAAATGATTCCTAGAAAGGCTCAACGTGCGGAACAGAACGCACTATTTGTAGTGGCCTCACAGTAACATTACTGAACGGGGAGGGGGCGTCATGTGGCTTGAACAAGTTTAGGGTGACCCTCAAGGCAGACCCTAACTCTGAGGACACACACACATCGTGTAAGTTTGACATTTGCTACATTACATGATACTGTAGTGTAAACTAATCATCATTAGTAAGACGTTGTGCTTCATCAGTAGTAAGACAGATGAACTCTGTAAGCAATAAATTTACTATAGTGTTATTTTATTTCAATGGTTTGTGGATTAAGCACAAGGGAGTAACTTCCAGTAACTGGATGGACTTTGGATGAGACCCTTTAACAGAGGATTATTTAACTATCCTGTAATATTATCATCATCATCGTGATCATTAATAATAAATCTTTTTTTCTTCTAGCAGTCCAAACTCCTGAAATCAAGATCTAAAACCAGACATTCTCCTCAATTTATTATCAAATCAGCACCAGTCCTGATTTGAACATGCTCTATGCTCAGACAAAAGCTATTCAGCAAAATACAGAAATGAACTAAAAACCAAACACCGTTTTCATGAACCCCGTGGAGCTGCTGCAACCTGCAAACAAACTGCCTTTTCCCTCCTTCCAAAAATCTGATATAAATACCGATTAATGCCAGATTCACTAAACACTTGTCATTACAGCAATAAAATATCTACAGTATTCAAAGAACAGTAGAAAGCCATAAAATAAGATGCTTGGTTTGGTCATACACAGAAAGTATAGTTGAGCTGGATAAAAACCTAACGTGACTTAATGTACGGGGCAGTTACGCAGAAATTGAAACGGATTACAAATATTAATTCTTAAATAAACCAGAGGTGATTCTTGAAAGTTTAGTGTATAGTCTGAGCTATTCAAATTTGTTTGCTGGACTTGTCTTCTTATTTTTGGATTCTTTCAAAAAAAGGCAGAAAGACCAAAACCTGACAAGCCTTGTAGTTTTAGGAATAGTAAATTCGGCTACTAAGACTCACTGTGATGACTTAAATCAATAGCAGCACTTTTAAGTTTGTGGTAGCTGGAAACAGATTACCAGCTACCACAACACAACAAAAGAAAGGAGCATTTTCAAAGCAATGCGTGTTTTATTATCACACAATCTTTGTAAAGGACCCAATTTAAGTATTCCGATTTCAAAAAAGCATCAGATCACAAGAGGCCAACGTCACTTCTTAATGACCTTAACCATCATTAAAGCTGTTTAAATTGGCACATATTCTGGCTTGAAGAAAGGAAACAAAAGTCTCAGTAACTGCAAGTCAAGCGTCAAACTAGATAAGCAAGAACATTTACATCATATGTTTACCCACATTTTGGGTTGTCATGGACTCTGCTAGAGAACAACAGAGAATCTGACATTACTTTAAATAAACATTTTTAAACTAATCTGCAAAACCTCCTGTCACTACTGTGAGAGCCGAATTAATAGCAACTTCTACAAGGATATTCATCTTTTAGAACGCTTAAGAGAAACAGTCTGAAAGCAATGGAATGACACAGATTTAGCCACACTGTTAATTTGTTTGGAGTGTATTTCTTTTTACTTCAGCTCACTTTTTGATTAGTAGGGGAAGAGAAAGAGAGGAGACTTAATACAGAAGTTTCATCAATCTTTCTTTTCACAAAATGGATCCAGTTGTTAGTACCTCTCCATTTCTTTATCAGTCCCTCACCTCCAGTATCTGTTCCACAACAACTCTGCTGTATTACTATCAGCGTAATCTCAGTTATCCGAGGCCTAACCCAAACGTGACATGAATCACAAAGCTTCATTTAAGTATTCTTACATTACATACATGTGTGATCACCCCGTGTCACTGAACATGAACTTAAGGTTCAGGTTACTGAAATGACAGCATAAAAGAAAATGTTTATAATATGGCTGTATTAAAAAAAGAAAAAAAAGGTCATGCATTATTTGTACATTAAATTATATTCAGGTAGAGTTGATATGAAAACATGTTTCCTTATCTGGTTCCACCTCGTGAGGACTGGTTTAAGTCCCTGTATTTCTCAGCAAACTGTAGAGCAGGGGTTCAGCAACTGCCGGCACACGTGCCGAGCATGGCACGCAAGGCTATTTTGCTCGGCACACCACTGCCAGCCCAGGCTCTAAGCAGCTGCTGCCAGCCATGGAGCCCAGACTGTTCCCACCACCCTGCTGGGAGGCTGCAAGCCCTGCTGCAAGCAGACTGGGCTCCGTGGGCCAGCTGCAGCTGGGAGGCTGCAAACAGCTACTCCAGGCTCTGGCATGTTGGCACTCCAGCACCTTCCAAGGTAGACATCGTGTTTTTTTCAGCACTCTGGCCAAAAAACGGTGCCTACCCCTGCTGTAGAGTTAAACTACCTGTTTCAGTGAAGGAGGGGAAAGAAGAGGGAGGAAAAAAGGAATTGTTTGAATTGCACTTTATAAACCTGTACTACTTCCATGTTCAGCCAGGAAAAGCTTATTCAGATGACTGTGTAAAGTGAATAGACTGCTTTCTAGTGACACCACAGTATAGCCTGTTGGGTGGTCACCACTTGTCCAATTTCAGAAGGCTATCCAGCATACAATATCCAGTTCATAGACTTTGATATGATGCACAAGTCCAGTGTTACAATGATTGAACTTTTTAATTATGATTTCATAACAGGAACCTAAACATTTTTAACAACAAGCAAAACCAATGGTCTACAAAAGCACTATTAGTCTGACAGCTTGACTTTCTTCCCTAAAAGACCAAGGCCTTGGTTACATCTACCAGTTTTGATACCACTTCCAAGCCACCAGAATGCATTCATATTCAGGTGCTTCTGGTGACACCATACGGCTTCTGCCAGCTCTGTGCACCTCCACTGCAACAGGCGTGCTAGGAGAAGCAGCAATACATCCTATGAAGGCAGCTACTGAAAGCCAAGTGGTAAATACTCCTATTCTAAGCCAGGTTTGAATACTATATTTTACATTAAATTATTTTGATATAAAAATTACACACACACACTCACTAAATTATTAATGAATGCGTATAAGCCAGGTTTCAATACGTGCTAATATGTATACACATTCATTAATAATTTAGTGAGTGTGTGTGTGTAATTTTTATATCAAAATAATTTAATGTAAAATATAGTCAGTATTCAAACCTGGCTTAGAGAAACGCCATTTAACATGCCTCTACCAAAAAATACTTATTGAAGGACATACTACCCCCTAGTTTGCATATTACTCCTACAAAGATGGGCAGGGTAGGGGAGAGGGTTTTTTTGCAGTAAACAGAGTTATTATACTTGGGAATGACTACCTAACTTGAGTAAGAGCACAACCCTGCAAAACACTGAAGCTATGCAGAGTGATTTGGTAAGTGGCTACTGAGTTGTGACTCAAGCTGCTGCATTCTTAGCTGGAGCTGACCAGCAGCAAGCTTAAGTTTAAAGCACCACACTTAAGAGATGTGTGTGTGGATGGGTATTGGTTTAGGGACAAAACTTAGTTAAACACCTCACCCTAACAATGCAGGGAAGGCAAGTCCTAAGCACACCCAAAGCAATTTTAGAAAAGAACTATCTGTCTGACCTTTGGATTCTGTTTCAACAGTCTAGGGCAGGGGTTTTCAACTGGGGGTATGCGTACCCCTGGGGGCACTTGGGATAGCCCCTCAGGGGGTATTCAGTAGCGGGCACCACTGCTGACACTTCTGCTGCCGCCAGAAAGCTTGCTGATCGGCCACAGGGGACCCACCCCTGCTCATCGACTGGCTGCTGCCCCCCTCACCCCGCTTGCTGACTGGCTGCTGGGGCTATGCTGACCCAAAAAGGTTGAAAACCCCTGATCTAGGGGGGTGGAAGGTCTGGGCAGCCTCCAGTCCTCCATACTCCTGCCTAGGCATACACGTCTAAGGTCCTGGTAACCTCTCATGCATACACCATGATCGAGAAGGATCGAAAGTTTCTACTACTGATTTTATTGAGAGATTGAGAGAGTTTAATAATGCCACTAACATAGCAATCAAGAACAGGCAAAAAAACCCACAAACTTAGGAAAGCTGAATAAAAGTCTGCAATGTAACTATGTCTACCCTAGCTCACATAGTTATGATAAATATTTCATTTCAAATCTAGTACCAGTATACTAAGTGCTGGACAGTACAAGCAACAGGAAAAGTTTTACGTGCATTATTCACATTCTTGAGCTTTGACCTCTTATCTTGAATGAGAAAGAACAAAAATCAGGTAAGAGGGGTTTTTTATGCTAGTCAGAATGGGATTGCTGCCTCGATCAGTAGCCAAACAGGCAATCTATTGAAGCACATAAAACAAATGTACCCTCTCCAAAAAAAAAAAAAAAAAAGAGAGGTGATTACAATAGCCAAGTACGATAACGTGCACAAGGGATGCTTTTTGCCTGACACTTGAAGTATGTAAAATGGTAGGGTTTTACAACTTAATTTGCTTAAATTCCCAAGTCACCGGCAACAGGATGCATAAAGTTAATTACAAATGCAATTTAAAAACCAGAATGCTACCAACTAACACAGGGCAAAACTAATTTCTAGATATGCATTACAATCAGCTCCCAGTGATAAGCGAGTCAAACATGAATGAGCCTTTTCAATTTCACATTTGTTTTGTGACAATGAGTGAGCAAAACAAAAAAACCAAAATCTGTTTTATGAAAATGCTGATGGTGAAGCCAGACTCCTGACAACTAAATACTTTGTTAGTTTAGAACTCCTTCAATTCAAGGAAGTTCACATGTGTAAGTGTGTGTTTGTAAGTTTCCTTTTATAGTTTGAGGAAAAGAGATCATATAAACCTGTGTAAAGCTGAACAAAGGAAAAAATGGAGCGTGGACCAGATTTATGTAGACTAGTGAAAAAAAGAGAGGGACACCTGTCTAAAACAGGAAAATGCAAAAATATTACCTAATTTAACATGTTCAACTAATGAAGACCTTCAGTGCAGTGTTACAGAAGACAGAAAATGACTATATATTAAGCTATCCCATTTAGAATCAACTGAAAAATGCCCACGCCTTTCTACAACAAGCCCTTTGGTTGAGCCAGAAAATACTAACCAGAGAGACGCCACCCGTCATTTACAGATGGAGCAATGGTCGATACATCATGCCTCTGGCTAAACCGTCCAACAGTGAACCAAGAGGGGCATGCTCGGCCTTGGGGAGCTGATCTAACACTCTCCCAGCAGACTGCCGCAACAACAGCAACCGTGCCAAAAAAAACCTTGCCTTTCTGTTCTTAGGCCTATGTCACCTGCTAACCTGCCCCTGTGAGTCTCAACTGGGTGTTGCACACTATCAACATGGTGTTTCCCCAGAACAGGTCTCCTAAAGGAGCCTGTCCCTTACATCAGAGCACAGCAGAGCAGGAGGTTTCTGGGTTGCTTGTAATAGTGGGGGGGAAAAGAAAAAAAAATAGTCATGCATTATTATTTTTCCTGCCAAAAAGGTCTTGCCCTTCCACTCTGGGTCAGATCCACTGCCATATGTGGGGTTAGGAAGGAATTTTACTCTGTGGTCAGACTGGTATGGACTTGGAGGTTTTTGCCTTCTTCTGTAGTGGGGGACATGGCCTTCTGCCTGGGACCTCTTGACCGTACACCGACAACGTTTTATAGAAGCAGGACACACTGACTGCTGGGATTCCCCTGCTTTACCTGGGACAGCGAGGGCACTAGGTCTGTGTGGTGCCAGAGTTGACAGCAGTCTTATGCAGAGTTTAGATTATGGTTTGTATACAATGGTTTGGAGAGGGTTGATCCTGCCCCAGGCTGGCAGCTGGACTTTTGGAGGTCCCTTTCAGCCTCGCTTCTCCATGACTGTTTTTCCACCAACAACTCGGGTGACGAGAGCAAAGCCCTTTGCCACGGGGAACCTCCCAGCTAAGTGAGGTAAAGCCCTTTGCCACAGGGGACCTCCCAGCTAACTGAGGTTAAAAAAAAAACCCTGGCTGAGACATCCCCACCTCGGCTTTCCCAGCACTCAGCTGTGGGACACGGCTGCTTTCGGCCCCGGGGATGGCGTGGGGGGCTTTTTCTCCCTCTGCTCCCAACAGAGCCTGGGGCTCTGGGTGTTG
>NW_005843220.1:225081-225410 GCF_000455745.1 Alligator sinensis
GGGCTGGAAGCTCCTGCCGGCTTACAAAGGGGAAGGGGGTGGGAAAAAAAGTGGATGTATTAAGCCCCAGACACCAAGGGAGGGAGAATCTGCGACTTCCCCCGAGCGTTTTCTAGGGAGAGGTGAGATGCTGACTGCTACAGTATCATGCTGTCTTTCTAAGGGATTTGACTGGAAAATTACGATTTTACTTTTAATTTGAATGTGCCATACTTAAAGCCTGCAACTATTTCACTGAGGCTTCCCCATGGGCACCCCGCTCCCGCTGACGGGGCTGGGAACCGCGCGCAGGGCGGGGGGGGGGGCTGCTCCGAAACCCCTCCCCCCCC
>NW_005843220.1:225824-228848 GCF_000455745.1 Alligator sinensis
CCTCCCTCCACCAACAACACCAGCAGCCCTGCCCCTGCCCAGGAGGTGGGGTCTGTAGCAGGTGCCCTCAGTGGCTTTGGCTGGCAGATCCTTTCTCACCCCTGATTTGCTGCTCTGCTTTCTGCTCCCTGCCCACTCAAGTCCCATGCCGCCTGTCCCCTTCCCAATCTGCTGTGTGCCAGACCCAGAAGTTGCCTGCAGCCCAATGTGCCACTTTGCTTTCTGCTCCCTTCCCTGTGCTCTCCCCTAGATCTGCTGCTCTGCTTCTTCTCCCTGCCCTGGGCGTTCTGCCCAGTCTGCTGCTCTGCTTTCTGCTCCCTGCCCTATCTGCTGCAGTGCTGCCTGGCCCCTCCCCAGCTTGCTGTGTGCCACACCCAGAGGTCACCGGCACATGACGTGCTTGGGCACCCCTGTTGCAATCATCAGTTTGGGCATGGCGCCCCCATTACAGTCGTCGGTCTGCTCGTGTCCTGTTGCCCTATGCAAAGTTGAGCCCAGAAATGGGCACGTACATACCCCTAGCTAGGTCCTGGTTGGCACGTGGCAGCCCCGTACATGGGCAGGCCAGCAAGTGTTCTGGAGCCTAACAGTGTCCTCCACATCCGCACGTGGTGCTTGCGCCATTGGCGCACCCCCGCACCTGACTGTTAACTGTAGTGTTACTGGCCTTTTCGGAGGCAGTTGGAGCTTCTCCGTGTTGGCCAGTCAAGCTCTGCTCCTCTAGGGAGCTATTCGGCAGCTTTGATATTCAACATAACTCCCTCCTGGGCCGTTTCTAATTGTGACCACCACATTTCTGGTGGTGTGGCTTTCAGTGTTTGATCTAGGAGTCCACTTGTAGAAAGGGGACTTTTCCATGGTTTTAGTCTATCGGGAGTCACGTTGTGGCCATGTAGTGGGTGCCTCTTCAATCTGCTGGGTGCGTTCTGCATTGCTCTCTTGTCTGGCGGGGTGATTCCAGCAAGTAAATGCAAATAATCAACATTTGTTGGCTTAAAGCATAGAGTTCACATCGTGGTCCCTGTTAGATTCCTTGACTCTGAATCCTGCTACACACCTATCACCTCAATCAAAGCTATCGCCTTAGTAAAAGCATGGGGCAGTGCCAATGATGATTGCTGTAAGCATGGCTCTTCTGCTGGTCAAACGCAACCCAGACCAGGTCATCTTCACTATAAAAGTTTCCTGAACGTAACATGATTTCGCTGCTGGGGCAAGGTAGACCCTGCATCATTCTTCTTGCATTGTACTTGTTACTGTAAAACAGTGATTGGGTCACAGTTCTCAGGAATGGGATCACTCGTGAGAGTCCAATAAACATTTACCAGCTATGAACCAGCTATGAACCGACTGCCCAGAGGAGTTTTCCATCTATTGACTCCTCTGTGAAATCCTATGAAATATGAACTTTCATTTCTACCCAGGAGAACTTTTACAATCTTTTCTCCAATGTCTGATGAAGGGTGTTTGTGCCCGAGAGCTTGCAATTGAAGAATTTTTTTTTGTTGCAAAAATTGTGTTGGTCTAATAAAAGGTATCATCTCTACTAGGAGTCCTGATTGCAATAAACATTTAGCTGTATAGGCCAACATAGACCAGAAGTCCATGCATGGCTCAAACAGACTGAGAACCACTGACCTCCTACTAGGCTAAAAACTGACTGTGGATTCCTTCCAGGACAAAGCCTTTTTATTCTGGGATCCTTCACAAGTGCAAACCCATTGTTCCAATTTAAATACCTGTGAAGTACCGAGTTAACACTTTCCCCTGGCAATCAGATCTAATTTGAGCTAATTTCCATTTGTGTAAAAGACCATCCCACACCTGTTTTGATAGGAGTCAAAGCCCAGGACATTCAGCTCCTGGGTAAACCTGACCTCTATTTTTAGCCCTAGAGGTACAATTTTAGGGGATATAAAATGTATAGTAAAAGAGAGGGCCCCAAGAACCTCCAAATCTAACTAGATCAGCCACCTTGCACTCCCATCCTGGTTTCCGTCCCAGACTTTTGACAGGGGCAACTAGCACCAAAGCTACTTCCATTTTAACTTCTCCTCCTGCAGAGATCTGCACAGGCTCAAAATGGACTTAGCTGATTGGAATATGCACAAAAACAGAAAGACAAACGGTTTAAGATCATTACAAATCTATACGTTAGAAGCATGGACGGACTTGATTGCAAATGTGAGGACTGAAAAATTAGATGCAGATATATAAAATGACTAGTATAGACAAGGGATAAAGGCTGTAGCCGTGCTGGTCTAAAAGCAAAAGCAGTCAGTGTGGTAGAAGCAATATCTTGTATTAGACCAACTAGATAGTTGCAAAAAAAAGTCTTTATTTGCAAGCTTTTAGACCCATGCACCATTCCTTAGGCAAAGGAGAAGGCAAATTTTTCCCAGGTAGAAATTAAACTTTCATTTCTACCTGGGAGAAATTTTACAATCTTAAAAGTTAATCCTGAATTGCAAGGGGAGAAAAAAGTATTTCTACCTGAGAGAAATTTTATAATTGCTTTGCATTCTCCTTTGCCTGAGGAAGGGAAGGGAGAGTGAGCCTGAAATCTTGCAAATAAAGAAATTGTTTTGCAACTATCTAGTTGGACTAGTATAGACAAGGTCATTCAAGAATGTCATTTTTTGCTTTTCATAATACATGAATCCAAGGGGGCAGTGCAATTACAGTAAATAGCAATACAAGAAATGTTAAATACTTTTTTCTCCCTTTGCAATCCAGCATTAACTTTTAACCTTACCATGAGATACCAATGAAACCAAGAATTTGAGGATACATACAGTTACATTCACTAGGATAAAAACTGAGTGGCTATGAAACTTCACGTTACAAAGCAACCAGTATCTTTTGGGGCTAGCATGTGGGGTACGGAAATTCCTACTGCTCCTAAGGATGGACAGTTTTGGATCTTTGTCTTAGTGTCATATCTAGTTCTATGAAGGCAGGCTTTTTCTTTTGGCAGGGGAGCATCGTTATCTAATAAGAAAGGGGGTATAACTGGGAAAGAGG
>NW_005843220.1:228879-242175 GCF_000455745.1 Alligator sinensis
AAGAGTAGAGTAGAGGACATATCTAGCTTGCCTCACAAGTCCTATCCCCTAGACTTTTGCTTACTGTACATTTTGAAGAAAAAAATCTTATTTGAGAGAGACAATGTTGCAGCATCTGTCTGTGTTAATCACCCAGACACACGCTTCTTAAGTGCCTGTGGGTGTCCAGAGCCTGTCACAGAAAAGATTAATGAAGCAAAGGCCCAACATATAGGTTAGGATTCCTGCCAAACCTTCCAATCATTAATCAATTATTATGTAAATTCAAGTGAATACATTAAAGACAGAAATTTTGCTGAAATTCCCTTGTTCACCCAATGCCAAATCAGATTTGGAAAAAGAGATCATTCTGTAATAAATTCTTTAAAAAGAAAAAGAGAAAGAAAGAAAATTATTGAAAGGCAATGACAATCAGAGCTGTATTTAGGAAAGATTCAATGTGCTTCATACACAGAATTTTGTCACTGATAAGCGGGACAGAATGTTGTTAATAAATAATAAAATCTAAATGTTAATTATTATTGTTAAGGCTGAAATTGCATTATCACTGGAATTAGCTAGTATCCAGACAATGTGTTGGTATCTGAAGAATAATAATTCTTCCTCAAGAGCATGTAAATCTGGAATTTACAGGATGCAGCCTTTTCATTCCCATCCAATATTCCTGTTTCACTTTCTTTCACTTTAAGCAAGCAGTGATTTCCTAGAAAACTGGGTGCTAGAGCATCAGGGTGATCAGTTTGTCCCAGAGTTGGCAGTCAACCTTACAAACAGCACTCCATAACAAATAAGTAGCCAGTGTAGAACATAAAGATACTAGTGGAGTAGGACACACCTCATTTTTGGAGACAAGCAGAGGTATTCTGCTCCAGAGCATGGAGTTGTCCCATGTAGTGGGAAGTGCATGTTAAACTACATGTAGCCAGATGAGTGGCATATAGCAAGCAGGATGCATATTGCCCTTTTTTTAGAGCAATATTTTAAATATTCTACTTTTGCCAGTATGACAGTTCTAAGGCAGCATATAGGGGAGAAATTTTTTTCATCATTCCCTCTGAGTGCTCAGTTCACTTTTATTTATTCTTTATTCCAAAATCTTTTAAATTAAGTTTTATATTGCACTTCGAAGGCAACCAAATCCGATTAAGCTATTTGCTAACTCTGCCTGCATGCACATCTGAGCACTCTTGAATGAATATCATTCAATTTCTTATTGTTACAGTGACTTTCTTCCTAGAGAATCTCAAAATATTTAACAAAAAATGCCCTTGCATTTGGGGTGAAAACCAGGCCAAAATAGCAACTGTCCAGTAGTTTATGGAATATCACCATATCAGGAAGCAAAGAAACATGGTTTTCAAATGTAATTGCAAAATAAATTTAGGAAAGTAAAGTGCCTGGATTGCCAGAACAGTGGGACAGATATTGCTTCTCTCAGAAATAAGTCCTTTCTTTGAGTACATTGGCAAGATGTTTTAAGTTTTCAAGGTACCTTAGATTTTAATAAGCATTAAATACCTAAATATCTTTAAGAACCCAGCCTGTCTGTTGTATAGCATGTATTAATTCAGAAGTCAGAAGCTCTTCTTTAATATTTAGGGTTATTTTGTTCATGTAAGTACAGGCCTTAATACATATACATTAAGCAGATATAAACAAGTTTCCCAAGTTCTCTGGTTTTCCCAATGTGGGTAAATTGTTAGTAAACCTCCAATTTCGAAACAATCCATCCTGGAGTCCAGTTCCAGTCATTCTTTCATTTATTTTTCTCCTCCATGGGGTAGTAAATGCCAAGCCCTTCAGAAGTTCATTGTTTCAGTGTAACAGAAAGATAGATTTGCTGCACCATTAATCAGAATTCCCTGCTGAATAGAAAGGCTGGGAGAAGAAGAAACATTTAGTTTAACTCTCTTGCAGACTGACTGAAGTCCATTTGCCTTCCACTCCACCACACAACAGCTGGAATGCTCTGGCATAATGCTATAGAATAGATATCTATACCATTTAGATCCTGAGTAAATAATATTTGTCTAAGTGCAGAGGAGTCCTAGGCATCACTTTAGTGTCACAGAAGTACTAAAATAGGGCTTATGTGGAATTTAAATAATGCAGCACAACGCTTATATTAATTATCTGGACAGGGATAAATTTCCCCCTATAGAACATAGCTAATCTATTTTGAAACAGGTCAGACAAAGATAGATTGCCTTACAGTCATTTCACACTGAAACCGTGCACGAGTCCTCTTTGATGCTTCCATATTAGCTGTCAATGACCGAAGTATTGTACTCTTCCATTTTAGAGGAAAGCTAGTTTTATGCTCAGTCTCACTCAAATGGCAAGGTAGACATTTATTTCTGCCTGTACTGGTAGCATTAGTCTTATGGTTCGACTTTCTTCAGTCTGATATGTCCCAGGATTTAATTCTTTTTTTATAAGATGTACTTGACCTACAAGCAGTGAGGAAGGAGGTGGAGTGGAGGACAATGCCTCCAGTACTTTGCTTAGGAGGCTGTCCTTTTGATTTATGTCTGCACACAGTGAAGTGAAAGCATGATTTCACTTTTGCCCTTGAGGGGTGGATCAAGCAATGTTGTATAAGAGCACAGGATTTGCCTGGTTAGGTCAGACAATGGCTTTTAAGTCTGGTAAACTCTAGCCTGATCCTTTTCCTAATATTGAACTTCCTGAGTTATACTGGACATGGAAGAAACAATTTCCTTTCTGATCATCATGATGACCTATTTATACTGTAAACATAAGCATTTGACTGTCTGCATCCTGGCATGTGCAGCTAGGAATGCTATTCAGCTGTAATAAAATTCTTTCTTTAAATAATCTAAGTACTAAAGCATAATGCTACTGGGGTTGTCACTTTTACAGTCTAGCTAAATGATGTATGAAGTATTTTATTTATTCTAAGTTGATAAAACTATTCATTTCATCATGCAGTACTTTGTTTTGTATTACGATGAAAGAACTATACCTTTCCAACCTGGGATACCACATTCATGCACTTTTTTTTAATTATTCTTGTCAAAACCTAAGCCCTGGTTTTCCAAGGTGTTCATTCAAAATGAGACATGTAATTGAAAATCAGTCTTGTACTTTGTTCTTTTGTACAAATTAAGCTGAATTAAAAATCAAAGGACAGCAAAGAAACTAGTTTTCCTTTTAGCTATACTACCAGGTTTCTTTAGTCTTTATGTTTGCTGTGCAGTTTACGCAAAGATGCACAGCACCACAGAGTGGCAGCACTAGGCACACAAATTACTGTTAATATCCTGAATTACTATTTTACACAAGTAAATTGAATCTAGATTGCTAATCCATCCATCGATACAGTTGCCCACAGAATTCAAAGTTTGCAAAATGGATGACTAAGATCACAAGTATATAAAGACACCTAACTCCTATTGGATGAAATGTAAGAGCCTAACTAGGAATTAAGAATCAAAATACTTTACCAGAGCTGTGCCTAAACTCTTTTTAAAAAGACCCATGAGTATCCTTTTACAGGCCGTTTTCCACACGAGGGCTTACATTAATTTTCTGCAGTGGTTTCCACCCAGAATCTGAGTGCTGCCAGTAAACACTGCAATACAATAAGAGTTTTGTAACAACGGTCATCTGCCAGCCAGGAAACGCATAAGACTGGCCACCAGTCATAATGTTCAGATATTTCTTGTCTCTGGTAACTCAGCACTTCAAACCCACCCTTTGTTTACTGCAGAAGCCTGCAAGTAATCATTTCTCTCAGTCAGACTATTGAGCTCAGTTTCTCTTTAACTTCTCTAGTTAAAAAGTCACATTAATCACTACAGCTACATCAACAAAAAGAATCTGTTTTTAAACCACTGTCTACAGAGAGATCAATTCTGCAGTTTCTCCAGATCGGCTCTCACAATCAAGGTAGAGCCATATTTCACAAAGATCTAAATCCAAGATGTGAACCTGCTTTCTTTTTGTTGCATGTCCAGAGCACAAAGAGAACCCAGGACAACCAATATACTAGGAGAACTGTAAAAATGTATTTGACGCATATTAAAATGGCCCATGTCATTTTGATATGGTAAGAGATAAGACATTTAGGGCCACAATTATCAGGTTAAATCTTTTTAATTCATTTGTTGCCCAACTTTGGTAAATTTACAACACATTTCACAAAGACGATAAAATTACAAGCAGATACTTCCTACATATCATTTACCAACCCTAAGCATTGAAAAAATCCTCAAGTGAGGTCACAAACTTCTTTTTTTAATTGAAGCTGAGATTTCCATGTAATAACTTGATTCCAAGAGCTGAAGCTTAAAGAAATATAGTGAGAACTGTGATAAAATCATGGGATTTGGCACCATTTGCCAATATTAGATTTGGCAACATGCTATTAATCCCATGCAGAGGAACAGTCAGAATGCCTAGGCATAACTTACCCCTGCCTTAATTCATGCTTCTATGCATATGCTTCCTGTAGCATTTCACCAATTATCATTACCATTTAGGACAATTTCACTATGTATATAGCTTCGTATTACCAGTTAACATTCAAAGACTTGCACACCAAGGATGAGATGATTTTTTGCTTAATGAATTGCTGGCATCAAACGTCTGTTACCAAAAAATGGAGCATAACTAAATAGAATCATGTGTAAAACTGAGTGGCCCTTCATGATTTATAGTTGGATCATAGCAAATCCCATTATAGTATAAAACTAGATGGAGAAATAATTGGAGTCCACAGAAATTTCCCCCATTTTTTAGCTTTGTTTATTTTAAGCCTCAAAAGTAACTCTCTTGGTTTATGGTCATCATGTCCAATGTATAAAAGATGATAAAATCTTTTTCTTCAAAACCTGAATTGATGGATGCGTGATTCACCAAGGATTTTTGACCCCCATATATAACATTACAGCATGAAGTAAATGAAATGAGGGTTTCTGTTCATCTGAAATGTCAGGTGCTGATTACCAGGGATCCGGGTTTTCTGTTTCCCATGGAAAAATGGAGAAAACCATGGATTTTCTCCTTTGCTGGAGGAAACACAGATTTCTCATTTGACTGGAGAAACCCATGGATTTTGCAGTTTTGCAACGAGCCCTCTGCAGGCTGGCAGAGTTCCAGCCTGCAAGGGGCTGGGGGGAGTGGGAGGAGGACAGTCTGGCAGGGGGCACCATGTGCATGTATATACATAGGGCGCCAGGCAGCCTGGGGAGCAGCTCCCACAGGTAAGTTGGGGTGGGGGGTGGGGGGGATTGAGGCCCCCATAGGGACAGAGGGGAGAAGGGAGTTTGGCAGGGCTGGGGCTGCCGCCCAGCTGGGCAGCGTGTGGAGCCTGAGGCCACAATGCATGGCCGCAGGGCCCTGGCAGGAAGCAGGACTGGGTCATAGGTGACTTGTCTGGGGGGCAGGGGGAGGGGTCAGCTCCCCACCACTGCACACACTCTCAGGGCATAGCAGGGACCCATGGCCCCCAGATCTGTGTACGGGGTGGGGGCGAGCACAGGCTGCCCGCTGTGGGCTTGGGCTCCCCTCCCTGCTGCCCTCCCCCCTGGGGTCTCTGCAGCCTGGCAGGTGTGGCCTGGCACTGCAGGGCACAGCGAAGCCACACGGAGATCTCCTGGCAGTTGCGAGCTCTACACTGCCCTGGCAATGTGTCCTGTGTGCTTGGCAGCAGCGGGTGTGGCAGCACGGGGTTTTGCCCCTCACTGATGCTGTGCAGGGGGCATATTACCAGGCCAGCATGGAGCTTGCAATGGCATGGAGATCTCAGCGTGGCCCCACTCTGCCCTGCAGCACTGAGTCACACCTGTCAGGTGGCAGAGGCTCCAGGGGAGGGCAGCAGGGCAGAAGCCCAATCCTGCAGTGGGCAGCCCATGCCTGCCTCTGCCCCATGCACAGTTCTGGGAGGCATGGGTCTCCCCTGCCCTTCCAGGAGTGCACAGAGCAGTGAGGAGCTGCGCCCCCGCAACCCGAGCCTGCAGCAGGCAGTGGCAGGGGGGCTGGGCTTCATGCTCAGCTGTCCTTCAGCAACCCCCGCCTCCTGCTGGGGTCAGGGAGCAGGAGGCTGGGGTGGGAACCAAGAGGGCCAAGGGGCCTGGGGGGGGAAGTGAGGGGCCTTTCTTTTTTATTAGGGTTTATATGGGTTTTATCAGAGAATATGTGATTTTTCTATTAGGGAAAACCAGGAGCCCTGCTGACTACAAGCAGAGGCAAGATTCTGGATTCCACCTACCATTGATCTAATATTGTGAGATCAGATAGCTGAATTTATTACATTTCTAGTTAAGAGACTTCTTTTCGTAAGAGACAGCAGCATGGTTACAAATGTTGTGTATTTAGTCTGAGACATAAATGGTCAGTTTTGTGCTCCAGGGCAACGATGGCTCCTGGGGCAGCAGCCACAGCCAGGCTGTTGACAGCAGCAGCTGCTATTGTTGCTCACCCCCTAAGCTGACACCCAGGGCTGGTGGCCCAGTTGCCCCCCACCCCCAGTACTGTTTTTAGTACTTTCTCAACAGCGTACAAGGACTGAAACACTAAGGGATTATACAATAAATTCTGAAATAAATTCACAGCTTCAACACTGCAACAGCTGCATTCCTGAGAAGCTGTGGTCTGACTCCTATGGTTCCATGAAGCATACTGTTTAGGTCATTTATAATGCTTTGGGAGTGATGAATATAAACCTTTGCATACTGAAACATGAGCAAACACAACTGGTTCTTCAGGTAATTTTGAATCGAGAACATTACATCTGAAATTTAACAAATAAAAAAATCATTTAAATCATTCATTTTCAAAATCTGACCTACAATTCACTCTCAGAGTCAACTGAACTAGTTTTCAGCACCATAATACACATTTCATGGCATTTTTCATCACCCCTGCTTCAATGCATTAGCAGGGTAACTGTGCAGGGCACCAAACTGCTCATACAAGCTCTTGGAAAAAATGATCTTTTGTTTTTATAGGAAAAAGGCTAAAAAGTCCAGGTTAATCTAAAAAGGCTATTACCTTAAAATAAAAAAAAAAAAATTTGTTATTGTCACAAAGAATTTTCTCCTACACCTTTAGTGGTTTGTGGCTCAAAACAGCAAAACTTCAGATGAAGATTCCTACAATCTAATTCTTTCTATATTATGAGGTGCTATCATGAGAAACTCTACATTTTGTTTATTCAGAAAAGTCATTGTGGATTTCTTGCACTCTTTATGAGTTCTCCATAGACTTCTGTTGGATTTCACCAAAATAAATGTTACTCAACAGCAACAGCAGAACAGTGTAAGGCAAGGGGTGGGGGTTTAACGTACGTGAGAATCGGGTCTGTGTACTCCACACAGAACACAGGATCATTCTTTTTGCTTCAGATCACAATGCAGAAGGACAGAGATTAAAATCCCAAAAGTTCTTTCTTGCTGTAACGTTGCAGCATATTTATTTTGGGAAAGCCTGCCAGTCAGAATTCAACCTGGAAAATCATCAGAGTTAGAGGGGGAAAAATTAGAGTAGCTCTGATATTCAACTCTGATGGTTTGTGGTCAGAAAAGACATAATGCTTTTTGCTCTGAGTATGCTCTCTAGCTCTTACAGCCCAGCAAAATTACAATTATTTTCCAGTCTGGTCTGTGGTTCTTAACCTACAACTACAAATATGATTCAATTAGTCGTGAACCAATTAATTGTCCATTTTCAGCAACAACATCATGATGTTGTTAGCAAAGGGTGAAGTATGATAAATTAGGTTGTAGTAATTTATCATTACTACAACCTAATTGTAGTAATGATAAGTTATTACAACCTAATTTATCATACTTCATAAGGTTATGGTCTTGTTAAGGAGCATTAGACATTTGACTTAGGTGTCAAATCTCCAGGTAGACTATAAGCATATTCTGAAGTCAGCTCAATTTAGCTAATGTATGTCATGTAACGGGTGCTAGTAAAATAATCTATTTAATTTCTCCAGTCACATAAATGGGTCAAAGTTGCAAACAGTTATACCCTATTAAGCTGGAGTGGTTGAATAGCTCACTGATTTTAATAACTACTGTATCTTCTTCCCTTTATCTGTCAAAATTTAATAAAATATGGTGTCAAGCAAAACATAAAACATAACAAAACATAGTATCAAGCAAAAATAAAACATACAGCCAATAAAGAAATCTAAAACAGAGATTGGACAAGGCAACTAACCATCTCTTGAGAGAAGAAGAAGGGATTATTATGCTTCTCACTGGGATGCCTATAACAGTCTCTGAGCATCACTGACTTTCTGATTATCAGTGGCAGATTAAGATTTATTGGGGCCCTGGGGAAAGAGAAAATTGGAGGCTCCCCACACCCCAGCAGGGACTCCATAATGGGGAGGGCTCCCTTCCCCTCCTGGTGCTGTCCCTACCAAGGGTGGAGCAGGCCTCCGTGCCCCGTGGGGGAGGCTGGGTGGACCCAGCCAGGCTGGGGGATGGGTGGCACATGGCTGCCTCTCCTCCCTGCTCCCCGCCCCCACTCCTCCTCATGACCAGAGTGGAGCCAAGTGGGGCAAGGGAGGATGCAGGCTGCCCACTATTGGTGTTGCGTAAAGGGTGCATACGGGTGCACAGGCACTCCCTGAGACTGGCCACGCACCCCCTGGAAGCGCCAGCCGCAAAACCAGAAGTGCACTTCTGGTTTCACTGCTGGCTCGGCAATTGGCCGCTGGGGGACCTCCCCCATTGGCAATCTGGTGCCCCCTCCAGACTCGGGAGGCACCAGTCATCCATGCTGCCTGCTGTGGGCTCGGGGTTCTCCACCCTGCTGCCTTTGCCTTTTGGCCCCACACTGGCTGTGCTTCCCCTGCCCGCCCAGCAGCGGGAGGTACAATTCACCATCCCCACTGCTGCCTGGTGGGCAGGGGGCATGCAGCCAGTGCAGGGCTCCCAAGGCAAAGGCAGCAGAGTGGAGAACCCCAAGCCCACAGCAAGCAGCCCATATCCATCCCACAAATCAGGGGGGCACATGCCCCCCATGCCTCCCCCAGAGGGTGCATGTGTTGACTGACAGCCACCCCCTTCTTCCCCCCTGCATCCTCTGGATGAGCTGCCCATAGCTCCTTCCTGCTCCCTGCCCTGGCCCTAGGTCCCATGCATCGCCTTGGCTGGGCAGCACCCACCCAGCCCCTGCCCTTACCTCTGTCCGACTCCCTCCCTCACTGTGCAGCCTGGGGGCCTCAATCTGCATCCCTATGCCCCTTCCCTCCCCATAGACTTACCTGCAGGGTGCTGGTCTCCATGCTGCCCAGTTGCATTCCTGGCCATGCACATGGCAGCCCCAAGCAGGACCCCTTGCAGGCTGCAATGCTGCCCACCTGCAAGGGGAAACTCACCGTTTCCTGAGGGAACCCAGACATCCAGGGGCTCCTGACTGGCAGGGGCCCTAGGCCTGGGCCCATGCGTTAATCCACCTATACTGATTATTCACTTTTTCCTCCCTCAAAACAATTTCTCACCATGGCCTCTTCAGCTGCTGTGGCAGATCTGCTACCTGGGTTCTGAGTTTGCTACTCCTCATGTATTTCAATATTAGTGAAGGAGGTGGTATGCAGGTCTTGATCTTCAAAAGCAGAGATTCAAGGTTTGATTTTTAGGCCTGGCTGGGCTGTGCTCAAAACAGGACCTCCTGAAAGAGGATTTGTCTCTCTCATGCTCAGGAAGGGCCTCGCCAGTTTTCACCATCACCTACATGCATCTTCTTGTCAATAGGATGCATGTTAATATTTTGTTTGACCTAATTCTAAATGTTGTGACCAATGCAGCATTGATCATTTTTCTCAGGGGACCCTTCCATGTGTTCACATTTCCTCAGTTTGGAAACACTGCCTCCATAGTGACTGCATATTTAAGGTATGCATTCTTTATTCCACAGTAGCACATGTCACATTCATAAAATGTGACTGTGATACCACAATTTTGAAAACCTGAGAAATATACATATTATGGCATGAGTCCCAGAGAATCCATCTAGTTGGTGTCAACAGTTATCCTCAGCCCCAGCATGTGCTATTCAATCATCTACCCACTGTGGTCAATTATACTTAGAAGCAATTATGCTTAGAAGAGAGCAATACAAGAAATTATGCTTAAGAGAGAGAGAGACATGCAAGTGTATGGCTTTTGTCATCTGTCAGTAAAATTTCTGTAACATAAACCAAAGTTAAATGTTATTCAGGGCAAGTTTGACCTTCAGCTGGTCTTCACAAAGCCTGAGCATTTTGATTGTGTATATGTACTCCAGTGCATATCTATAGGCCACTGAAGCTACTGCAACCCTCAAACATGTGTGTAGTTCAACTTTTGGTATTATGCATGAAAGGATCTGGGCTTAAAGCACAACAGTGAAAGAAGGAAAAGGAACACTGAAACTGCCCAAATGCTATGTTGATAACAGACCAGATCTAGCTGTGATGATTGCGAACACACCTCCACAAGTCAATGAAGTTCCACCAAGGATGAATTTGCCCTGTTAGGATAAAATGCATCCTCTACAAAATAAATTATTTTTAATAAACAGTACACACAATGCCATAACAAAGTGATTTTATTGACATTCCTCTATACTGATATGACTGAATAGAAAGCGCAGCCTGAGTATCATGTGACATTTTTCTGTCAATAGAAGCAAAATCAGTCTAACCATGAGGACCTTTCCTGCCATTGTCTTGTATGATGTATTTAACAAAACCATAATAGACATTTCTGTTAGATAAATTGGAAGCTGCAGGGAATTCGGCCTAGGATACAATATTTACTATACCTAATATCTACTACCTACAGGCATCTGTTTGGCTACAAGAACAAAGGGACTACATGACTCACTAGATAGGAAGTAACAAGCTGATCTTTTGGACCTTGTGATAACTGGAAAACCTATCCCAGATTTGTAGTATATTTCAGTCAATTTTTAAATAACGAACACTGAGGTACAGCAAGAATAATAAAAAAAGCACCGCATTAGTTGTAGAAAGGTCTGTTGGTCTGCATTTGACTGAAAGTGTTTAATCTTTACTGGGAAGCTCTGTTCATGTTGCTATGAACACAGGGTGAATATTCATGATATCAAAAATATTCCAAAGCCAAACTCCTTCTACTGGACCTCCATCCCCTTTTTAGGATTAACACTTGGGATGAATTTAATTCTTCTTGTACACACATAGGTGAGTGTGCGTGCACATATATATGTTTGAGTGTGTATATATATTTTTACTAATTTCTAAAACTCTTTTATTTTCCAAATTTTGCTCCACCCCCGTTCTTTTTTTTTTTTGCTATTTGGGATTTCAGTCTCCAACTTTTTTCAGTTGAAGCCATGGAATAAGCCATCAAATATTTGGTGAAACCTGAATTGCCTTTCTCTGCCCCCAGAAAGAAACTAAAAAAAGCAGCATAGTTTTCAGATTAAGTTGCAAACTCAAAATTTAGGTTACAGTTCACTAAAAGATTCATGGGCACCAGAGCAAATTGGAAAAAAAATTTCTATGCTATAACTGCACAAAACTCAGTTTCCCTAAAATATGAGGTCTAGCTTGGTCCACTTCCTTTCAGCTTTATGGTGCTTTTGGACTCCAGAACATAAAATGTCAGTCTCAGATGTCTAAACGGAAGACTACTGTGAACCTTTGCATATTGAAACTAATAAATAAGGAAATATTTTACTTAATGCAGTCAGTAAGATACATTTGTATTCATACTGGATCAAATACAGTATAGCTTACTCCATGGGCAGACCTGATGAAGTCAACAGGACCACTTGAGTGTGGAGGGTGAAGGATTTAGCTTAAGACATTTTTTTCCTTAACATTTATTCATGCTTTGAGTTCTAGCATCTCACCAGAATTTCAGAAACAAATTAATCGATCATCACCACCACCATCATAACCACTACTACCAACAACAACCACAACATCAAGAAAACCAAACCCAGAATTCTTGAAGCCAATCAACTAGTGGTAATTTTTGACTAGCTCCTTCCAAGATTGTCATTCACAAAACCTATCAGTTTTTTCTCTTTTTCTTCTCTTGCATTCTAAGATCTATTGACACTGTTATCACATCTTTGTATGATGATCCAACACGATGGTAAAGGAACTGTGAAGCAGGGAATTAAATGGATTGTGATTTTTAGTGTGTATTACTCATTTGCTTCACAGTAATATGCTGTGTTGAAAACCTTGCAATTTTTTTCTGTGGAAAGACAGAAGAACAAGTTTACAGTGATCATTATTTTTACAATGAGCATACAGACCTGGAGAGAGAACAGAAAAGTCTCTCTGAGTTATAGCTAAGTAGGAGAATTTGAATTGAAGGAGAATAAGAGAAGATACATCACTATGTATATGTGGTAAAAAAAATCAACAAACAGAGAAGACAAAATGAATGGACAGTTTCTGTTAAGAAATGTAAGCTAAATTCAAACCCTGATATCCCAGATATGTCAATAACTTTCATACACTGCAGATGACAAGGGTGTCAGGGGGAGAGAACAGAGGCAGGATGATAAGAAGGACAAACAGATATAGTATGTTTTCTTTCTTCCGGTGTTAATGATTTGGTAACAGGAGTAGCAAAACCCTGACTAGAAAGATTACAAACAAATGCAGATTTAACTGTTTTCCTCTCATGTTGTTTTTGATCCAAAAATATGTAGGATGTTGGTACTCTCTTGCCATCAGACTTGTCAGAAATCAGCTTTAAAAAAAAAATAAAATTCCATGCTGTGCACTTGTCAGAGGCATTTTGTTGGAAAATAGATGGCCATGCCATACATTTACTGAAACAGGAACATACGAGTAGCTAGAAATGGTGGCTGCCAAATGTGAGGATGCCTACAACCTACACTACCTCCTTGTATATTGCCAATATCAGAACCTGATATAAAGGAGAAACTCAGGATTCCTTCTTGTTTCAGTTTGGGTCTAGATGCCGTCTCCGAAATACAAATATCTTTTAGTGTGCTACAAAAAATAGTTTGATTTCTTTACTAAAATATAGCTTTTAAATATTTTAAAAAATACTAACTATACAGTATTCTAAAGATTGGAATTTTTTCCCTGTTTGTATTAGTGAGACAGTTCTTGATGTACTGTTTCCTTTGGCCAAACTGGGAGCAACCAGTTGGATACTTCTCTTTGTTTTCTTTTATTATTGGAAGACACCCAGCATTGAATATAATGCAGATTACTTTGTAAAGATGTTATCAGGGATAAAACAGGATCCTTATACAAGTAACTGGGCTTCATGGCTCAGTATACATGGTGCTCCT
>NW_005843220.1:242206-257087 GCF_000455745.1 Alligator sinensis
GCTATGACTATCCTGTTGTATCTCACTCTCATTCCAATGTAATGAATGCTCTCATGAAGAAGTGGGTTCCTGAACAATTTGTAAGGGCTGAGAGTTTTTGGCACAGGGCTTGTGTTTACTGTGCCTACCACAAAGAGGCCCTGGGCTCTATATGTTCTACCATATTACAAATAATAAGCAAGAATGGGTATTATGAAATAAATACTTATTAAACATGTACAATCACGTACTACAATGACTGAAATATTAGAAAAACAATTAACGGACCACTCTACATCTTCCTTGTATGCTATGAACCCAGCATATAATATTACTGTTTAGAAGCCTCCCTTGCCTGTTGCTTTTAAGACATATACTGACTTCAAAAATCAAAGGGGAAAAAAACATTAAAAAATAACAATGCTGTTATGCACACAATGATGGAATTATTATAATTTTGATCAGTCAAACTGTATGGGGAGGCTGGGCCTGACTACACTCTCTAAGTGGAAAGTTAATGAAAAGAGAATGTGTTTGGTGTTGAATTAGTCTACAGATTTGACAGTGTTCTGACAGTCAGCTATAAAAGAACTAGCATAATAAAAGACACACAAAAAGATATGGTATTTGACTACCAGCTATTCCATGTGAGCTGCTCGCAGATATTAAGCTGGTAGTGTGATACAAAATAAAGAGCCACTTTCCTTTTCCCAGTCAAGACAAACACTTTCAATCCATGATTAGTTTTGGAAAACAAGGGCAGCAAGGGTTAAAAGTAGGACACAATCATTGTTGTGAGGTTGATACGAAAGCCCAGAATTACTGTCGAAGACAAGCCTGCTGTCTTATGCCTTGCCTTTGCAGCTGAATGACGAAGCCCACAAAACTAATGACCAAGATGTTTGAACTGGGTCCCAAAAAAGAGTCAGGTCTTTAATGGGCTGGACGTGACATAACAGGACCAATGGCTTCACTCCGAGAGGAACTGTTACAAATATATAACCAAAAGTGAGATACAATCTCCTTTATTCCTGACAACCACCATCATTCTCTGCAGCTTCGCTTTTAATGGAATCTTGGCAAAACCCTTCTGTGCATATCCAGTTCTGAGTTTATGGAGGTTTGCATTCAAAAACAAAAGGAAAAAAGAAAAGGAAAAAACAAATATATAAGCAAACATATGTTAACCCTGCTCAATGAGAAATAAATGGCTTCTGACAATAGGTGATGGGATTGTCTAGATTTTTCATTTGTGAGGGAGGGTTTTAAACATCAGATAACAAATAATCAGTAAACAGAACCCAAAGATATTAATAAGATTAGAACATTCTTCTTACTTCCCTTCTCCTTGTCATGTACAATATTTAGATAAGGGAACCTTGTCCTTTATGCTACATAGTGAGACATCCTTTTAGAGTGTGCACAAATTTGTGCTTCTGGTATGGTAAACATTACGATAGAGATGCCCCTCCCAATATCTCTGAAGTGCAAGTTCTTTCTTGTACTGGCAAGTAACAATCATAGCAATTGCTGGAATACTTTGCATTGCTTTACAGGTTTTTGTTTTTGAGTGTCTTATCTGCACCATCTGACTGGAGCAGTTCCAGCTGATGCAGTTGATGTGGATCATGAGTTCATGTATAAAAATTTCAGTTTTGCTCAGAGGTGTCTTTCGGATGGACTATATGTACAGGAAAAACCAAGGATGGATGAAAAAAAAATTGACCAGCTCCCCAGTACTGGATTCAACTGCTAGAAAGTAAGATGACTGTGGCTTTGTTTAGAAGATATGGGCATATAAAAGCTTGGAATGCTTGATGAGGGTTTTTTTTAAATTTTTTAATCAATGTAGATGAAAGTAAACATTTATTAACATTTGGTCAAGTGTAGCATAACTTGCATTCGTATTTTCATTGTTAATAATGGAGGTATGTGGAGATATACAGAAACCTTGAGACAGTTGTTTTCTATTGCATACAGGCTAGCAGTCCATTTGAAACTGAGGATGAAAGCATGAAGGTTAGATCTGAGAGGGAGGCAGTTCTTCATGCACAGCTTTTGTCAATCTTGATTTTGGTTTTCAAAAATAAAAATCATGGGAAATCAAGACCATATGATGGTGGAGAAGGAAGGTGACATCAGCTAGGAAAACACCAGATGTGCCTAAATTCCCTCACTCAAGTCCAAACGTGCTAGTTTCTTCAACAGCTGTCAAGAGCTTTTCATACAGCATAGAGTAAGATGGGTAGGGTGGAAGATCCAAGCGGTTGAAACATGTGTGCGCCCTGCAAATGGAAAAATACAATGTGTAAGTTTAATTTAACAAATACACAGATGAGAGACTTGCTCTGATTGAAGTTGACTTACGTCCTTAGACAAGTAAAGAGGATAAACCTGAATATCAAAATAAAATGAAGTAAGATAGAATCAAATTGATAGACCCAGCATATTTCAAATGACATGTACACCAAACAGAAAATACATATACATAGATAAACCAAGCATTAACTTGGTTTCATCCTGTTTTATTTTATGGACCTAAATGGACTTCAACAAGCATAACTTAAGTGCCATTTTTGGCACTTAAACAGATCCTATTCTACACGTAATGTGGATATTAGGGCTGTACGAAATTTCAAAGTGTGTTTTGTTTCGAAGCTGTTTTGACGGGCTTCGAGCTCAAAACAGCAAAATTGAAACAAAACAAAAGGCTTTGAAACAGTTTTGAAACGAAACAAGGGCAGTCAAAATGTTTTGAAACATTTTGAGTTTCAAAGCAGCCCAGTGGCAGGATGCGGGGGACAGTCAGGGCTGTGCTCCACCACCTGCCGGCGGGCTGAGCTCTGTAGGGCCGGTGGAACCGCTCGGAGTGCAGCCCGGGCTCTCCCCTGCCTCCCGCCACTGGGCTGCGCTCTGAGCAGCTCCGCCAGCCCCATGGAGCTGAGCCTGGCAGTGGGAGCGGGGGGAGAGCCACTGGCCAGGGCTGCGCTCCGAGTGGCTCTGCCACTGGCTCTCCCGCCACCTCCTGCTGCCAGGCTGAGCTCCTTGCGGCTAGCAGAGCTGCTCAGAGTGCAGCCCAGCAGTGGGAGGCAGGGGAGAGCCAGGGCTGCACTCTGCCCCCCGCCACCAGCCTGAGCTCCATGGGGCTGGCAGAGCCGATCAGGCGGCAGTGGCAGCCTCCTGTCATCCTGAGGAGATTGGGGGGCCTGCACCCCCAGGAGGAGTCTGGTACAGCCCCACAGCCCTCCCGTGGCTGCAGGCCCCCAGATCTGCATGCGGGATGACAGGAAGCTGCTGCTGCTGCTGCCTGGGGCCAGCGGCAGCACCAGTCCTTCTGGTCCTGGGCATGGGCTGCACCCAGCACCGGTCCCAGGTGGCAGTGACAGCTTCCTGTCATCCCAAGCGCAGGTCTGGGGGCCCACACCCCGGGGAGGAGTCCAGCACAACCCCACAGCCCTACTGGGTATGCGGGCCCCCAGATCTCCACTCAGGATGACAGAAGGCTGCCACTGTCAGCAAGTCGCATAAGTTTTGCTTGTCAGCATCTTGAGGAGCTGTTTCTGAGAAATCCCTGCATCTATCTCCTTGAAATTTGGCAGGTGACATGAAAGCCCTCAGAAGGGGCTACCATCCCTGCAATTTTCATCCGAATCAGACAAGAAATGACAATGTTCTAGGCATTTTCATGATTCCCCATTATAGCCTATAGATGAAACGCCAAAACACATCGAAACAGCAAAACGGTTTTGACAAAATGAAATGGAACGGTGCTTCGAAATGAAATGATGGAACAAAACACTGTCTCTTCGAAACGGTGAAACCGAAGTTGAAACAAAATGGTGCTGTTTCGCACAGCCCTAGTAGATAGGCAAGTGTCCACACAGCTACTAAGCATGCTCAGTGGGCTATCCTCTGCGTGGGCAGGTACACAGTTCTGTATCCATGTGCCAGGGCAAGCATCCATTCTGAAACTGTAGCTGAGCAAAACCCCAGAATGTATAAGTGTTAGATGGAGGAAAAAGACTCTCCCATACTTTAACTACATAGCCCAGTGGTTATCTCACTCGCTTAGGGAGTGGGAGACACTGGTTCTAAGCCAACCTCATACACTGTGTTTTCAGGTTAAGATATTTATTGCTGTTATTGTTATAGTTATTATTGGTATTACAGTAGCACCTTTGTGTCCCACTCATGAACCTATTGTTTTAGGGCACTGTACAAATACAGCAAAATGATGGTCCCGGCTCCCAGTGTAAGCTGACTGAAAAAAAAAATTTTCAACAAAAGGTGATACAAAACTTAATGGGAAGTTTTTCCATTTTTCAGCCAGCTTGTGTATTAATGTAAATGAGCTGCTGGACATGGAGAAAGATTTTGGTTAGTTTTGCATCTCTGTTGTATTCCTTTTCCTTATTGTAACCTCTGTGGTTGAGAAACTTTAAGATGGCTGATACTTAAATGAGAGCAGGAGGAGGCCTCAAGACAGCAGGAGCCTAATCTTAAATGATCAAAAAAGCACTGTTCCAGTCAGTGCAGCATGAAAATACCATTTGTTTTTTTCCCCTTTTGAAACAAGCTGACCTTTCCAAATATCTCCAACAGCTTCAAACATAATGCAATTTAGCAATCAGTCATGCTGTGCTTAATACATCTCTGTAGGGATTGCACATATACGTTTTCTTCTTCCCCTCCCTACCCAAATCCCTAGGCACGCTGGGGTGCTCATCTCTAGCATTACATATACACTTAGGACAAAATCCTCAGCTGGTGTAAACCTGCAAAGCTTCACTGAAGCCAGCAGAGCTATAGTAATTCAAATATCTGAAGATCTAGTCTCTGATATATTTAGAAGCAATGGCCTTGTTTTGCTTCCAGCTCTCACATCTCATCCGTTAATTCATGTTATTTCCTATTAACTGAAGCAAAAGAGCCCTTCTTAAGGAAGACACTCTGCTGTTCATCTGTTAGTCCAACCAGGAAGTGAGAAAAACAGGCTGCAGGCAGATTAGTTGGCATGAGACTTACAGAGCTGAAGGGGAGATTTATCAAGCACCCATGGTGAATCATTAAAGGCAATCAAGCAACTGAAACAGCCAGATACATAGTTTCCATGTACTGCAACATTTCAATTAGGCGAGTTTTTACTGTTCTTTTTTTTCCCCCTATGAATGAAATATTGTAAACTGGCCATTCTCTGAGAGAGTGCACAATAAATATACTTTCCTTTGGAAACAAACTTGGAACATAAAGGAATTAGAGAAAAATTACAAGCACTGTTGTAATACATCTCATAAACTTGGGCATAGGGAGGTTATACACTGCAAATAAGTAGCCTTGCATTGTTATTTGTGTTTTTGTTTCAGCAACCTTTGGCAACGTAAGCTTCCCTACAATGACCTGCCAATGTGTCCCAATCCTCTTCAGAGGGAGCAAACCCTAGGAAAAAAAGGATAGTTTAGTCCTCTTGGTCTTTCCAGTTACTAGACCTTGCTAAAACTGCCAATAAAAATGCTGATTGCCCTGGTGTTTATTGTAATGTGTACAACTTAATGAAAATGATCAAACGCATCTCACACAGGTCATGGAACAAACTTCTAATGTTAATGACTTTTAGTCACCCTGGATACAGGCACAGATCAGCTCCTTTTCCTATAACCAATTCTCTGACATAAAGTTGCATCCAAGCTGAAACCATTATTAACCTTTTGAATTTCACAGGTAGGCTAGGGACATAAATTGCACATAAACTGGTATAAGTGATCAGAAACTGGTTCAAATCTATAATACAACAGAAGTTCAGTGCACATAAACCACTGTCAAAATGACCAAAACTGGTTTAAGATAAACCTGGATGGATGTAGTATCAGACTTAACTGATTTAGGTTAAATCAGTTTATTGAACTTCTGTCCCAGATCCCCTCCAGATTCAAGTTAACTCCCAGTCCCCCAGCATCCCAGGATGCTTTGCACCCAAATCCCCTCTCACAGAGTGAGCGGGCTAGCCATGACACAAACTGTCTGCTCCGGTTGAGCAGGGAGGTGTATTTTAGTGCCCCATAGCTTCTGGCCTGGGCTGCTGCAGGCATGTGGCTGCATTTCTGGAATCAAAACTGAACTTTTGTTCACTTGCTTATCAATTCAATCTATGCAGATTAGACTAACCTGCAAAGACTGAATCAATTCAGCCTCAGGCTTTTTGACTGGCTGTATTTAGCCATAAGGAGCAGTGAGAAGTCAAGAAGAGTTTTCTTTGTGCTATTCCTTCAATATTTGCTGGGAAAACAATGAATGAATATAATGTATGTCCATAGAGCAGTGGTCTCAACCTTTTTGGACTCAAGGCACCCCTCACTGGACTCAAGGTATGGAGAAGGGCATAGGAGATAACTGCTGAGTCACGCAGCCCTACTGGTGGGAGGGGGAGGGTGTTTAGAAACATTTAAATATTTATCAAGGCAAAACTTTTGTGGCATCTTGCCCAACAATATCTGGCATACAAAAAGATTCTCCTCCCCAAAAAAGGGCAAATCAAAAAGGGCAAATTAACTTTCAGGACATGCGCCATACAGGTTAGGTTTCGTTCATTACCAGAAATAAAGAAGAGGGGGCAAATTCTGTTCTGTCACATTAATGTAAATCTGGATTAACTCCAGTGAGGCAAATGGAGTCAGCCCAGTTTTAGATCACAGACATGAAGATCAGAAGTGTCATATCTTTTCTGTGATGTTCTGAGTCTTCTGTTCTATGTTGCAAGGACTAAAGTCAGGGAACAGGCTTAATGGCCCCGGTGGACCTTAAAGGTCCTCAGCGGGCATGTCTACATGTGCCTCTTTTAAGCGAGCGCAGCCTAAAATCACCATTTTAAGCCACATTAATGGCATGTGTTTACACGTGCACACCCTTAATGTACCCTAAAAATGGAGAGTTAAGGTTATGTGAGCCTTCATTTGATACTTGCATAAAGGAGGTATCAAATTTAGATGTGAATAGCTTAGTTGCATTAGCACACCTGTAGATGCACTAATGAGCATTAATGCAGTGTGCATCAACGGATAGATACTGCATTAATTGTATTAATGCATCTGCAGGTCTGCTAATGTGATTTAGCTATTTGTGCCTAAATTTAATGCGCATTAGCATGTCCACATGTAGAAGCGCACCTAAATTGCCATAATGCGACTTTAGCAAAGGCACGTTAAGTTTAGGTGCACATAAATACACGTGTAGACACACCCAATGCCTATTTACTTAATGGCTAAGTGAGAGGGCTGAATAGGAGAAAGATGAGCCTCTCATGTTCCTTCCTCAGTACAACTGAGAAGGTATTAGCATCTGCTCTTGCAGCTGGAAGCTGAAGTCCTTCATTTTCCAGCTGGACCAAAAAAGCACTCAACTAAACATCTGGTCTGCTTCTATTATCTGACTTTTGATTCCTGAGCAAATTGATCAAATCCTCCAGAGGAGTATTGCCTACTACAAAGGCAACAGGAGTTGACCTTGTTCAGCCTGTGACAGGAAAGGCTCAACTTTTTGTAGTACTAGCCCTATCTGCATCTGCATGCACTGAGGTAGAAATACTGCATGGATAATGGAAGAAACGATAATTACACTTTGTGAATAGGCTTTCTTCTTTCAATTAAGCCCTGTTAGGGTCTGACATTTATGACAGCGTATTTAACTAGTGAGGGGCCCAAGCCAGAATTAGCAGTGTTTAGGCCTTATCAAAAAAATACCTTTACTTCTGTAGAAAATGTAAAATAAAATAATTTACACCAACCTTGACCTACTTAAACGCCCTTGTCCCAAGAAAGGAAAAACAATAACCTGATAACTTAAAACTTCTTTCTTCTTTATAATCTGCTGGTAGAGGTTTTGGCAATTCTGGTGTGGTCTGCATCTTTAATCTCTGTTAGTGTCTTCTCTACAAATTCTTTTCTTCTAAGGGTCCTCTCTAAAAACTACATGTAAGCTTTTAAGCTCTTGGCATTCTTCTTCTTTTTTCACTTCCCTTAATCCTTATAATGCTGACAGTCCAAAGGAGCAAATGCTCATACAAAGCTCCCCTGTCAACTTTATAGATTTAACCCGTCGACTATAATAAGACTTGCATTCTGATATAACAGTGCCAAGGAGACAGAAATGGGCCACTTCTTTCTCTCATCTTGCTTTTTAGACAAACATACTAACTCTTCTTTGGCCAGTCAAAAAAACCCTCCAAACTGTTCCATACTGCACACAGATACCTACATTTTTTTCCTTTTTGTTTGTGAAGGGAAACATCTCTCTGGTTCCTGATGGAGTTCATTCCTTAAGAGGTGACCCTGCTCTAGAGGTACATCTGTCTTCAACAAAATACAGTTCCTGCTTCCTTTACAGGAAGACTTATGTTTTGCCATGGTCTCTTAGTCAACTGGCATCATCAGATATTTGTCTGTCCTGGTAACATTTAGTTTTCAGTATGGAATTCAGTGCAAGAAGTAATATTTATGCACAAATCCAATAATAAACTCACTGGACAATTTTGCCAGATGTATGCATAACAATAAAATAAAGGATGGTAAAACAGGAACTATAGAGAATAATATCTCATCATTGTCTCTCTCAAATTGAACTGCAATAAAGCAGTTAGGAAGGAGAGACAAAAAGGAAAGATGAGGAGACACATAGATGCATAAAAAACAGCAACACAAGCAAGTGTACACACATGCAAGCACACACACGTACAATCTACTGAGAAAGGGGGATATAATGAAATTACAGCTCTTTGTGGCCACACACAATGCCTCTTAACTGTTATATGGTGCTTTTGGATTCTATTGTGACAAGAACATGATTAGTACCTTTAGACAGATAGGGAGAGAGACTGCTTATTTAAGATCAAATATTAACTATAGCTGATAATTGTCATCATGTTTTATTTGCAGGCAATATGCTGTTAATTACTGAATTATTCTGTAGAACTAGAATCTTATAGTTTCATAGTTGGTAGGGTCGGAAGGGACCTGAGCAGATCATCATGTCCGACCCCCTGCCATGGCAGGAAAAAGTACTGGGGTCAAATGACCCCAGCAAGGTGTTCGTCTAACCTCCTCTTAAAGACCCCCAGGGTAGGAGCTAGCACCAGATCTTTTCAACAGAAGATTTCTATAGGGAAGGTAAAGGCTTGATCATGCCAGGTGCAATGTTTTGAGTAAATCACTGATCCAAATCCTGAAGTCCTCAGTCTATTTCTGGCAGGGAAATCAGAAAAAATTCTTGAGAGACTACTGGGGGAACTGCTTCAGTGTCAAAACTATACACAACACAGAGAAGATGTTTCTACTTCTTCCAAAAGGCAAGAGATGGGAAGTTTTTTCCAGATCCAGTCATAAATCCAGGAGGTAGAAGGACGCTGTCACATGGAAAACAGTTTACTAATATGCAGCACTAGGAGTAGATGTGGCAAGTTTTGCATATTAAACAGGGAAAGTAAGCCTGATTTCTGGCAAACGGAAAGTTCTTAGACTCTGTTACCTACTTTATGTTATTTAATTTGATTCAGAGGAGCACTTTGGAAGAAACCAAGCTGTAGTTTTACATTGACAGAGTCTTGAAGTCGTCAAATACACTTTGGCTAGAACTTGCTACAGAGTCAGGTTCTGGAGGCCTAGGGACAGCTTGACATCTCTGAGCTGTGCCTTACCACAGCTGCCTGTGTGCACTGTAAGTAGAGACAAGATTAATGTATACTGTATCTCATTTTCCTCTCATACTGAAAGGAATGCACTGGTCATCCCTAATATTAATCAGCCTTTCATCAGCATTTTACACCAGTACTACTCTCTCAACTTAGCAGAATTACTCCTGAGCAGAAGCAAAAATGAGATTAGAATAAAGCTCCTGGAGTATGAACCTTCCTAACTACTGAAAAGTTTTCACTACAGCCTTACAGTGTTTGGAAGAAGCACCACAAAACCCTTCATAAGTGCATTATCAATGCAAACGCTGCATTATCAGCACTAGTATTAGAAGTCTCCTCTTATCTCAGAACTACACATCAGGTATCTTTTCTGATGTCACTATGTGCTGCAGTAAAGGAAACAGCCTGCCTGTGGTCAGTGGTAAACAAAAAATGCAGTTGCACACTGCATTGCCACAATGTAAGAACTGACTGTAAGAGACACTTCTGATATAGGAAGGAGAGAACGCAGAAGGAGCTCTAGGTCCTTAGTGTATATTTACCACTTTTTATTCAAGACTTCATAAAGCATCTGGAAATGTCAAAGCCAGACCTACATTCCCTCTAATTCCTCTGCAAACACCCCTAACTGTGGCAATCCAATGTCCATCTCTGTACCACTCAAAATTGGAGAAATCAATTGCTTGGAGTTATATGCAACTTTTTTACAGATTTTTTTTTACATTGAATTTATATGGTTATAAGATGTATTGCACTGGGCCCTAAGAACTTCATTAGGTTCATAAAAAGCTCAGGCCAAATCTATATCTAGGATTAATGACATAAGCTTGTAGGGCACATGAAAAGGGTCTTCTTTTTTCTCAGGCATCTGAAACTGGGGAGTATACAACAATTGTTAGGGAGGAAGGATTTGTAGTAGGTGATTTTGAACTGCGTCAATGACTGCACCCTTCTATTGTGTTGTGTGTGTGTAAGGGAAAATCAGAGATTCCTATCCTACTGTCTGAATAAAAAATAAATATAAAAAAAATTTAGGCATCTAAACGCAAATTTTAAATAACCTTTATTGAGGTACTTATGGATGTGGGAAGTCCCAAGTTTTAGCATTTTAACCCTCATCTTTTTTATATTTTAGAGTGCTGTGTGTAGTTAGTACTGTTCCACAATTGTAATATGTACACTGTGTACTACCATACGAGAAGTGAGGATTTTTTGGGTGATAAGTTTTATTGGACCAACTGCATAGTTGAGATAAAGTTACATACATTTTCAAATGCTAGAATGCTTCATCAAATGCTTCAATGCAAGAATGCTTCGTCACTATCATATACTATCAATATGAAAAATCCTCAAACAATTGCAATCTATACTAGAAGAAGACCCAATTCTTAAAGAGATCTTTCCAGAACCACTTATCCAAGCTTTTAAACAGGCACCAAACCTCACCAACCTCACGACCAGAAGAGAATGTTCTATGGCCCAAAGCACATGGCATGGATCCAGACCATGGAAATATAAAACTTGCCAACACAACTCCACCATTCCCACAATAACTACATCCCATAACAGAGCCATCACCATTCCTGGATCTTACATTGGCACCTCCAGAAATGCGATATATCTCATCCAGTGCACTGAATGCCCTGACGGAAACGATGCAGGAGAAACCAATTACAGCTGCGTACCAGAATGAATGCACACCAAAAATCTATAAAAAAATACGCAATTACCGGTGGGGTCACATTTCTCACAAGACAACCACTTTCTCTCCAATCTCTCAGTTCTAATCCTCAAAGAGAATGTACAAAACCCTTTTCGTAGATAAGCCTATGAACTTCACTTCATAAATCTACTGGATACAAAAATTATGGACTAAATATAGACATTAGATTTATGACCCTTTATAACCTGCCTACCAAACCCCAGGTAACCTCTCTACATTTTACCTGCTACATTTTGTCACTGGTTGACAGTCCCCTCTTTTGTTTCCCTCTCCCCCACCTAGCTGTCTCCCACTTATTAACTCCTATCTCCTCTGATCTTCCCTGTCACGCATTTGCATATTCAGACCTGCATTTTTCATATTGGCTTAAGCTTCTATTTGACCCTTGAGAGTAGACTCTCCTTATGCCTGAAGAAGGGTGCTTGTGACCAAAAGCTTGTAAAGATCAATTTTTCCAACTATTCAGTTGGTCTAATAAAAAATATCATACTTACCCACATAACTTTGTCTGCCTGTATACTACCATACTAATTCATGGTAACTATGGGTTTATTACTTATCAGAAATGGGTGTTTCTCTTCTTCGTGGCTAATCAGAACACAGCAGCTCAGAAGATTTTAAGAGACTCTGCAACCTCATCTAGAGCGGAGGCCTTTTCAGGGGAAAGTTCAGGAGACAAACATGAGGTAGTACACTTAAATATCTCGAGGCTAACTGAATTTAGATCTAGGTTAACAAAGAAAATTAAGCAGAGCAGAAAGAGGCCAATTACCTTGCTAGCACTTGAATGTCAGCCCCAGGCATGTTCTTGTGTAAATACCAAAGCCCTCTCTTCCCTCCCCACACAGAGTACTAATGCAGAGAGTTTTCTGCAGGAATATTAAGCAATTTCCAACCTGTAGTTTTTGTGATGCTCTGTATCTACTGTAATCTCTACAGTTGTGATTAACTGTTTAATCATGTTTTAAATAGTGACTTGGCCACATATCCATTCAATTAATGATGTGATAAAATGAGGAATAAGCTACAAAGTTATTACACAAAACACATATTTTGTGTATTAACTTAGTGGCTGGTACCTACTACACCTTTAAGTGAACATATGGCCAGTGCTCAGCCTCTGAAGCACACTGGAGCCTTGCAAGGCTCCCATGTGCTTCGGAGACTGGGAGCTCCCCGTCAGGGCTCCCAGCCCAGAAGTGCAGCATGTGCTCCTATGGCTTGAGAGCCCCCACCAGCTGATCAGGGCTCCCAGCCAGGGGAGAACAGGGAGCCAAGCCTGCTACTTGGATCAAGAAGGATTGGGTTTCTCGTGCACTGGCAATATGGAACGATGGGATCCGATGCTGTATCCTACAATCATGCTTCCTGCTATGCATGTGTGGCTTGGGAGGAGGCACGACCATTGGGATCCTGCATCAGATCCCATCACATCTTTAAATTAAGGGGCCTCAGTGTCACAAAGTCACGGGTGGTATTACATCCACTTCTAAAAGAACTAGAGAGGATGCAGCATGGTTTAGAAGACAAAGTATTGGGCTAGGACTCAAAAGAGTAATTTCTGGGTCTGTCACTGGTCTTCTCAGACAAATCATACACTTCTCAGTGCCTCAGTTACCCCAACAGTAAAAAAATGCGAATAATATTTGGAGAGCTACTCATGAAAAATGCTATACAATATCATTATTATACTAGGCAGTGAGTAAATTATTCAATTGTGGGATGGATAAGATGGATATATAAAGCTGGGTTTAATCATTATGCTGACAAAAGCCCGTTTCCTCATTAAATTTCCTACTGACTCCATACATTCATGGAAGACAGAGATGACAAAATGGTACTAACAGTGCAATAAGACAAAGAGGAGGCATTCAGATTTGGTCTGGGAGGGACTATGTGGCCAATTTAGAGACAGGCTTTGAATCTAGCCATTTTTTAATCTTATAAATCAACCTTTTGATTGTAAATGAATAGAACCAGAAGACAGGCCCCCATTGCTCTGGGGTTGACCCAAAACTTAACAACAGAGTTTGAATCTGCAGGGACTGGTATCCTAATTATTTTCTAATATTCAAAGGAGGTCAGGGCTGAGTACAATTAATGTGTATCATGCTGAACTAGCATTGCCTTACTGATTTGGTTGCTTTTAACGGCCAAGCACTCTGAAGCAAAGTACTGTGCTTTACTCTTCTCACAGCCCCTTAGCTGTTGCTCATACCTTGGAAGGGATGTTATTTTCCCCCACTTCTCTATACAGAAGCGCCGTAGCCCATTGCTCCCTCGAAGGGCAGCGAAGCCCTCATATGGCACGCTAGATGTTCCAGTGACAAACTGCAGTAACCGGAGTCGCTGTTCATTGTTAAATCGCTCCACTGCTGCCCAGAACCATCGTATTACAATGTGTCCATCATGGTAACCTAAAACAAAAAGAGAGCGCACAAGAGAGTAAGAACATGTAGCGTAAATGGGAATCAGTCTATTTCAATGTATTTTCCACAAGATGCAATGTGAGCTGATAGTTTTTCTTGCCACAATATCACTGCCAGCAGTAATGATTGATGACCACAGGTCTTACAGTCTCTTGTCTTCCCAGCCCTGGATCTTAATATGGCCAACTCATTTGAAATGATCAAATTCCACGTATGGTAAAGCTCATATTTATCTCTCAAATTATGTTGGTCTTCTCCAAACCTTTTACTCAATACTGTGGCTACCCGTGCTAACATTTCAATGTTTTTTTGTTGATATCTTACACTCTAACAACTCCTAATGGCTTTACAGAAAAGCAAGAGGCCTGATTCCATTTTTGAGCTGCACTGGCCTCTAGCATTTGGAAAGGAGATTGCTGCTGCAAGCCTTCCTCTGGCAGACTTTCCACCTTAGCGTCTCTGTGCTTGGGTTCATGCTAGTGAAAGTCAGCAAAAACCTAGGCTGGATTTGGCTCAGTAACTATACTGAAATAAAGACACTCCTTGGGGAAGGATTAAATGTGAAAACCTTTACAGGGGGACCCTTCTAATGGTTCAGTGTTTCAAGCTAACTGTTTGGCAAGCAACAAATAGGATGGGGCAGTCAGCAGCAAAGACACAACTCCTGTGTTTCAGAGGGAGGTATGGTAAACTCCAGGGAGTTAGTTCCCTTTTGTGTTGCAGAACTGATGGACAGCCCATTTGTCTATTATTCAACACCTCCTGGACAAGCCATGTTCAGCATTTAAACCAAATAAAGTTAGGCAGTAGGAAAAGGAGGCTGAAGTGTTAATTCTGGTGGAATAACGGAAAGAAACAAATGATGGAAAGTGGGAGGCCTTCAGCACAGAAGTGTATTTTGTTGTAAAAGTGGGAACAGAATCTGGATCCACTGAAGTCAATGGAAGCTTTGCTACTGCTCTTAATATCACCAGGATTTCACCCACAGTCTTCATATAAATAACATATATGCCAGTTCTGCGGTTTCTACTCTATTCTTAATCAGCCAAAACTCTCGCTGTGTCAGCAGGA
>NW_005843220.1:257118-261329 GCF_000455745.1 Alligator sinensis
GTCAAAACTGCAAGACTTTTCCAGTATTATTACACATATTTGTAAAATTCTGAGGTACTTCTTTAGCTTGCATTCAGTCTTTCTTCACTGAATCCCTTTGGATTCAGGAGAAGAACAGAGAAATACTGAGGAAGCACTTCATGAAATGGAATAATAGTAATTAGTCTTAGTACATATCAGCCTTAGCACATATCAGCAGACAGTTTACCTCCACGATATTCTGTGTTGTTGCGCCAGTCATTGAGGTCTATTTCTGCAGTGCCAGCAATAACCAACTCTAGCTCTCTGGCATCAAAAACGGAGACAAGCCTGGAGTCTACAACCTGAAATACAACCCACTCTTGAGCACAGTTTGGCATAGAAAGTAAAGCAGGTGCATTTTCTCATAAAAAACCTGGTCACAGCTCCAATTATTAGCTGCCTACCATAGCTAATACTGCATATAAGCAGCGCGTTTCTAATCCTGCTGCTAAATCAATGCAATTCATTTGTGAGTTTGTAGTAAACAATTCTGATACATGAGGAAATTTCCTCCAGTGGAGGTTACGGAAGGAATAGGATATAACTCATGCCTAGGACTTCTGCCCGGTAACTCACTTCTGGAATGAGATATTCATGGTCACCTGCATACCAATTTTGTAAGGCAAAGTGTATATTTTTCTATCACACATTACGCTTGCCTTAGAATATAGTTAAAAAATATTAAGCAGTCCTTTATACACATGGCAACTGAGGTTTATTCTTTTTCATAGTATTAAATAAAACTCAGAAACAAGGACACAGTTTTGTAGCCTGTGGCAGTCCTAGCAATGGCTCTGTATTTTCAACAAAGCCTGCCACAGTGCAGCTCTTGGGAGTCAGGGATGCTTGGACACACATCTTCTGCTGGTGTGAACTGGTATAAATCCAGTGGTGCAGCAGCCACTTGTACCAACTTTTTGCATAAGGTCAACTACAAGTCAATGGTTGAACTTCTGGATGGCAAAACATCTTGTGAGCAGTTCCCAAGTATACAAAATGTTGTATCATCTTAGGAGAATTCCTTTCCTCAGTCTGGTTTTGTTCTGTGTTCCTCTTTCACACCTCACCCCTCCATGGAAAAAGTGAGATGGAACCCATATTTCATTTACTCTGAGGCAGGAGTATTACTGTGACTAGACAACGGTGATCTTAGCGCAGGCTTATCTGTGTGGGTTTTCTTTTCCTGCTCAGCATCCCCCTTTATCTTGCCCTTATAAACACAACACTCTGCATTAGCACTGCACATGGTCAAAGCCATGTTCAGCTACTTTCTCCTTCAGTCAGTAATACTAAACACCTCGTGTCCACAGCCCTTGCCTCCTAAGGATCTGAGACCTCTGATTCATTTCCAAACCCATCTGCTCAGTCACCGCACCCTGTGCTGAAGAGGAACTATCAAGAAGCTGTCCTCCTGCTTGTCCCATTCAGACCATGGAGTGGTGGATGCCATGGGATTGGGAACCTTTGTTACTCACTTCGTAGAAGCCACGGACCAGTGCCTCTGTTTGCTGAACCACACCTCGTTCGACTCGCCACTTTACCATTCTCTCAATGTACTCCTTCTTGTTCTTTTCTGTCACAGGTGTGTTTGCACCCCCAGATTTCAGCTCCCTTTCTGTCACCTGAGAAAATGAGAAGGGAGTAACAAAGCAGAGAGTGTCATGTATTTCAGAAATGAAGTCATGGTGCAGAGTAAGCACAATGTCCCCTCTCTTAGATGTACATACTAACATATATGTCTCATTCTCTTGCTGTCTCTCCCATGCCCATCAGAATATAGAGATAGTGATGCAGAAGCAACAGTATGCTTGGGACAATGGTCTATTTATGTATGGCTCCCTGATTCTCTGCTCAGTCCCCAGCTCCAGTATAGCCAGAAAAATGCTCTAATTTGGACCAGATGGGAAGAATCCCCAGTGAACCATCAATACACCAAGCACTGCCAGAGCCCTGTGCACCCTGGCTGCTCTTTCATCCTACCCCTCCAACCTGTGGAGGATGATTTAAGAGGAAGCCAGCTAGCTCTGTCTTCTGCAAACTTCCTGCACAGTGCCAAGAGAGGGGGAGAAAATAGAGAATCTGTCACAGTACTGGGACAGTCAGATTCTTCTCCCCAGAGGAAATAAAATTAACTTGTTAGCAGGAACTGACTGACTTGTTTGGATTCAAAAACATGACTCTCTTCATATGAATGACTGACTGACTAAATGAATGAAATCCTTATCTCTAGCAGCAAGGCTGGAATCTTCAGGCTGAAGCTAAGATTCTGAAAACCTTGTAAATGTTTCTAACATACATACAATATATCCCATTATATTGCTTGAAAATATATTAATTCAGTTCAATAACTGCACATAAATTCTATACAGTGGTGGGTTTGAGGTCTTCATACTGGACACTAAAAATATAATAATTATGATTTGCCGATCAGAAATAGAAGGCAATCAACACTTTCTGGAAATGTGCTGTTTTTGTAGATCAGTAGTTACAGAACTTCATAGCACCGCAAGCTGCCTTAATTTTAGTTGATTGTGATTGTTAAGGTTTGAGGAAAAGAAGTGATTTAGGGAACCAGTTAGGAACCTATTTACTAAGCATGTCCTGTAGCATATGTCAATTATTTACTTTGTAATTAACTTAATTTCACATGAAATCTAATAAGATTAAAAAATTAAAAAACCCCCAATTAAAAAAGAGGATTTAGAAACTGACAGACACTCCTCCTGCCATAACAGTGATGTCTAGCACAGATAATGAACCGACTGCATATATGATTCACATGTGTAATGTATCAATATATAATATGTGATTCAGTGTGTCCAAGACATTGCATATAATGCATACACAATATGATCTTCATTATTCTAGCCGCTCACAGACACTCTGAGTAGCATCATAAATTATGGAAATGCTTGATGAGTCATTCAGTCTCAAGCTTTATTGAGAAACAGCAAGAGCAAGAAGGTTAACCAATATAAAATTAGACATAATGGACTTAAGATTCTCTGCTGGGATAAATATTGCAGCTCTCTTAATTCCAATGTAGCTGCTCCACTCATACAGCACAGAATCTGGCCTTATGGCTCCATTTCTTTCCTTAAGCATGGAGACAGTTACTGTACAGCCATTAAATTTTCTACTCAACAGACCAATTCAAGGTCCAGCTTTAAGAATACTCTTAAATTCAGAATTCCCATAATCTGCAGAATTCTTAGTGAATGATTTCTTTGGTTTCTCACTATCTCCATAATTCCAAATATACTTAGTGATGTTTGCATTTAAGCCATGGCCTTGTACAGACATTCAGTTTCTCCTGGGAGAGTCGCTGCTCTCTCAAGAGAAACCATGAGTGTGCAGCTGTTCAGGCTTTTTCTCCCAGAATAAAAATGGCCACTCCAGAATAAAAATAACCTGGGCACAACCAGGGTTGAATCACGTCCAGGAGAGTTTCTCCTGTGACAGCAAATGTCTGTACATGCTGACAACACAGTCTGACCATGGGCCATCTGGGTTAGCCAATCAGGGCTTCCCTATGCACTGCTGCCATCTGTTGCCAAGTAGACTAAGAGAGCCTGCAGAGCATATGGAGATGTGTGCGCAGGGTCGTCGTGTTCCCCGCCCCGGCACGGGCTGCACGTGGTCAGCGTTGCAAGCTCTCCAGTCTTTAGGGTCTTGGCATTCAAGCATCTGTACACAGACTCTAGGTAAGTTTTTCTACCACTAGAACACACAAACAAAGAATTCTCCCAGGTTATTTGAATGTGTAGATGCATTTGATGTAGTTAGGTGATAATTATGGCTTCTTACTTTTTTTCCTCTTGTTCATATAGGGTGTGTGTAGACAAAATGAGGGGCATGTGTGCGCAACACTTTACAGCGGGTTAAATGCTTTTGCACTGCTTTAATGGTGTTGGTGTTTGCACGCGTTGGCTGTGTATTGTGCATTTATTCCAGGCGCAATAGCACAACTGGGCGTGTAATGCGCCTTAAATGACTTTGGAGCGCAACAAGCTAAAACACCTCTGAAGAGTTTTAGTTTGCTGCCCTACAGCCGAGGAGTGAAGCACCGGGTTCCATGTGGCTCAGGGGCTCTGCAGGCAGCCCATGCAGGCAGCCTGGCAGCAGTCTGGGAAGGCAGGCTCCTCTGAAGAAAAAAAAACAAACGGTGAGCCTGATCTTTTTTTTCCCCC
>NW_005843221.1:0-14663 GCF_000455745.1 Alligator sinensis
ATATATATATATATATATATATATTGTTTTAGCTGCTTAATCAGTAGCTGAATGGTTTTTTCCTTGAGTTGAGGTGCCCTGTGTATGGCTCATAAGCCACAGATGCCATCAGTGAGTGCAAAACCCTCAAGAGACATGAAAAAAATCACACCATGATGACTGCATAAGCTTCATACTGCAGATTCATCAGTACATTTCCCATAACTAACTGGTCACCAACCAATAGCTGTTGGGAGTTTCCAACTCCCATATCACAATTGTTGCTTGCTTTTTCATGCTCAAAGGCATTATCAGGCAGGCCAGGAGTTGGTAATGTTTTGCTGCCACAGCCACTGCTCCTCCCCTGCATTGCCACCTCTTCTCCTCACCATTATCACAGAAGCTCCCTGGCTCCACAGGTCAGAGAAAATGGTTGGAGCTGGGCCATACGTGACCACGTCACAGTCAGTTTCCTCAACTCAGGTCTGCATAGATCAGTGTGGTCTTACCCTGTCTGCAGCACTACCGTCTCCAACCACTCTGCACTTTTTCCCCCACACCCAGAATTAGTATTAGACAGTCTGGCGATGGTCCCAATGCAAATCAACATCATTCATATCCAGGAGGCCCTCTCCTTTCAACAGACCACAAATGTTTTCGGAGAGCATACCGTAGAATTCTACCATGTGTTTTGTGAGATCTTTGGCCACCATGGTCTCTTCTATGGCTCTAGCACAAGTCACCTTGCCCAGGTGGATATTCATGCAGGCAAGGGTAATGAGGGATCTGTAGATTCAGCAATGCAAAGCCCTGTACATCACCAGAACTTAACAGCATTTAAGCAAGATCATGAACGCCACATGCCCCTGGAGGCTGGGGGGACACAGCAAGCTCCCGCAGGCAAGGGCAGCGCTGTCAGCAGTGGCAAGCGGGGAGCTCCCACAGAAGCCACAGCAAACACCCACAGACACCACTGGTAGCATTGGCAGCGGCCATTTTGGAGGACAGTGATTCATTTTGGATCATTGTTCTGCTTCGATTCGGCCGAATCTGTTTCAGAGTTTTGGCGCTGATTTAGAGATTCGTGCAGCTCCTCCAGCTGTGCCTGCCTCTCCCTGGGTGTGGGGGCTGTGGGAGAAGCCCCCAAGACTGCCCTGCCCAGCCCCAGCCCCCACCTGGCTCCAGCCTCCCTGCACTTAAAAAAGAAAAAAAGCCCTGCACCCACCAGTTGCAGCAGTGTGGATCAGGGCCTGTGAGGGCTTACAGCATGGGACAGCAGGAGGCAATGGGGATTGCGCCCCCCCACCTGGCACCCGTGCAGCAGCTGCCCCATGGCGTAGGTGCAGGGGGGCTCAGCAAGGCACTGCACACTGTCTGGGAGCTGGGGCCACTGGGGCTGAGCGTTGCCAGGCTCTGGCTGACTGCTGAAGCCACCCCAGCTCCCAGACAGCACTCAGTGCCCTACCGTGCTGCACCGTGCAGGTGCCAAGTGGAGGGGGCAATCTCCACTGCCCCGTGCTGCACGGGCGGGCTCTGCCACAAACCCTCAGAGGCCCCAGTTGTCGCTGCTGCAGCCAGTGAATGCAGGGCTTTTTTTTTTTTTTATGTTTGTGGGGCTGGGGATGGGGCCGGGCAGGCCAGCCATGGGGGCTTTTCCTGGGGCTCCCCCTGCCTGGGGAAAGGCAGGCACAGCCAGAGGAGCCGCGGGAGAACCTGCCGCCACTCAGCTGTGCCTGCCTCTCCCCGGCCGATCCCAATCTCCGAATCAGCGTTAAATCAGCACCAGATCTCCGATTCTGATTCTGCCAGATTGAATGGGGACAGTGATTCGAATCACCAAATCGAAGCGCTGTCCACCGAATTGGCCGAATCCAAATTGAATATTTCCCTATTTGCACAGGCCTACTGGATAAATCTTCCAAAGTTGCCCCTGGTTTGGAGAGTGATTTTTAAAGGCAACTTGAGACAAGGCCCGTTGTAATCAGAGGCCACCTACAGCAGTTGTACCTGGTGCAAAGGACAGAGTCTGTGTAGGGCTGAATGTCAAGAGTCAGCCACTGTATCCTCTGAAGTCAGACTGGAAAGAAGGGGACTAGATTTATCTCCATGGGGACATCTCCAAGATCTCCGTGCTTCCACCAAGGAACAGGGGCCCCTGGGCCTGATCAAAATTCAGGCCCAGGGGCCCCTGTTCCCTGGTGGATGGCCTGTGTGTGCCAGCTGCTGAGGCAGAGCAGGCTGTACTACATAGGCTGGGCTCAGGGTGGCTGTGCTCACAGCAGGAGCCGACACATGTTACAGGGTTTACTGTGTCTGAGTCAATGACAGGTTCCATATTGGTGGGTAATGAAGCTGGGCGTCTGTGTTGCAGCCCATCTGTTCTGGGCGTGACTCCGGCAGCCGTGGCCAAGGGAAAGCAAGGTCACAGTTGCTCTGCCTGGTACTCTCAGGCTGGCAGCCTGTCTGCCACCAGCTCCCAACACCAGGCCCTGCTCACACTGTGCTCCAGCCCCAGGGCAGCCCAGCTAGTGCATTCCACCTCTGAACCTCCTGCCTCTGCCCTGCAGTAGGCACTGCCTTTGCCAGCCACCAGCAGAATCACTCAAAACAACCTCCAACAGAGCTCCAGCCTCCAACAGAGCCCCACAGGAACAGCCTTCACTGTGAATCATTTCCAGCTGTCCTCTCTAGCCCCAGGCAAACATCACACACAGACAACAGCCTCAGGGGAGGATCTGTGGCTGCAAAGTGGTTGCTCCTAGTGGCCATTCCCTGAGACATACAGCAGGCAGTGCCTAAACAGGATGCCTCATCTGCAATCTTGGCCAACACACAGTGACTGAACCAGGAAGCTCCAGAGCTAAAGGCATGAGCTGCTTGCACTACAGAGTGGGACAACACTCCTCCCCTGTGGATTTGCACAGCAGCATGCCCTCACCAGTTGGTTGATTACACAGGTGCTACCCATGCTCCCCTGCACTTCCTCAAGGAGGAATAACCACTACCTGTCAGTCACCTCAATTAATACCTGCCTGGAGGCTTGCAGGTCTGTCAGGGGGTACCTGCTACCAAATGGTAAGGGTATTACAATGTAACTGGTACAACTGCAAGTGCCTATGCAAGCTCCTTGATGCAAGTGAAGGAAACCCTGTTTCAAGTAGTGATTTAGGTAATATAGATCACTGCAGGACTGTGCAATTGTAACAGGCGCATCATAGCACCTAAAGCATACCATGGAGTGGCAGCTCCCCTCTCCTTCTAAAAGCAGTTAAAACTTACATCTGTCCATAGTCTGAGCTCTGAAGAGACCAATCCAAGATGTGCCACCAGGAGCCGAGCCAAGCAAAGCCAAGCTGAAGCTCTGCCTGCTAGCTTTACCAAGCTGCATTCTCAACAGGTCAGTTGTTAGCCTGTGGAAATGTTGCATGACATGATGCTGTTGGGGGATGTCACATGGGAGATGTGACATTTCCATTGCGCATAACTCATTTCTCTGATTAACCAGAAGACAAAACATCTCATCCCCAGCTCAGTTCCACCAGCAGCAACAGATCTCAGCCCCTACCCTGGGAAGGGAGAAGCTTGTGCCCACAGGACCCTTAGACTGAGTGCAGCCCACTGCCTAGGCTCCAGCTTGCCCCTGCTTGACATGGAGCTTAAGTGCCCAGTGTGAGGCCAGAAGGGCCCTGGGGAAAATGGCAGGGGTTCAGGACATCCTCCTCCAGAATGGGAGTGTTCTAAGGTGTGAGCCAGCTTGGGGCACCGAATGTCTGCTAGACCTACGGTCTCCACAAGGCCAACAACCCTATCTATTCCCCTCTATGTTTTTCTATGGCCATGAGGGCCAGGGCTCTGCCTCAGTCCAGCATAGAGTCCCATGGGACCAGTTGGGAGCACAAGGGCAAGGCAATTTGTGTAGTTCAGGACTCTGGCAACAGGGCCTTCACCTTCCACCCACTGATGAAAAGTGAACTCCAAAACAGTAGGCACAGGGTATGCAGAGGGCTCAGATATGCATAGTCTAGAGCTGGCCATCCTGACCAGAGAGAGGCAGAGCAGGGCAGCAGCAGTTCATGGCTCTGCCACTGCCAGAGCAGCTGTGTGGCTGTGGTGGCAGCTGTTATTTTTCACTCTCAAAACTAAGTCAGTGCCTGGGGCGTTAGTTATGCCACTACATAGACAAGTTAAAACTTGCAAGGAATATGTTCTAACTCTGTAACTGGACACCAGCCAGACCATGGGGAATCAAGCCCTGTGTTAGCAGTCTTGCAAAAGAGGCTGGTAAGTGTCTCAGGTCTAGCAGGCATCCCCATACCTTGGCTCTATGTGAGAAAAAGGAGGAGATCACCAGCTCCCTTGCCCTAGCCCAGGTAGGGAGCTGCCCTCTGCTGCTTCAACCAGCCCATGGGGAAGTAGCAATCTCACATTAAAACCAATAACCAGTCACACTAAACACACTAAGGGCCTTATTACATATAATTTTAAGCAGCTCCTGGAGCTCTTAACCCCTGGATTGTCCATATATTAACACCTGTTTTAAGCACACTTCAGGTGTTTTAAATTTATGCCACTTCAGAGCAGGTTTATCTCTGATCCATGTTACCCAGCTCATGTTCGATCAATGCATGGTCATGCCCCACAGATGAGCTGCCCAAGTTGTAGTCCTTTAACATCCTAGGATGCAGTGTCCCCTTCTCCACCATCATGTTCTGTGTGGACAAACTTTCCATCCTGTGAACTCTACTGACCAGGAACAGAGTTCTGGCACCAAGCCAACTCCTCCTCCTGGCCCTGGGGGTGTGACCTTCCCACCCTCAAGGGTGCAACCCTGTACAAACAGCCTGAATATCCCGTGCCAGCTAGCCAACTCACAGGGCACAGACATATCTAGGAGTGAAGTCTATGGGGAGAATACGTGGGGGTACGGGACAAAGTAGGGCGCTGGACTGGATCCCTATGAGCTGGGGCTTCCTTACTGGGGCAAGGGCAGTAGCTCTCCCAATAGCGCCTTCCATCACTGCTCCCACCACAAAGCCACCCCAGGAAACACAACCAGTACACCCTACACCCCGATCCCAAATCCCAATTTATTAAAATATGAGACCTTTAATTTACTTCCTCTTTATTTCTTTTTACATTCAGTGACTGACTTCCTTCACTTCACCACCCTTCCCCCACCCCCATTTCCTTTCCACCTCTCATTTTATTACCCACCCCCATCTCATTAACTCTCTACCACTCAGCTTGTGTTCCTGCCTCCCCCTCTCCCCCCAGCCCATGTCTCACACACTCCCACCTAGACCAGTTATACAAGCCTGTCCTGGCTCACCAGCCCTGTAGCGACAACTCACAGCTGTAGCTCCTAGTCTGGCCCCTGCTTGACAATCCACTACTGGCAAATCACAGCTGTGCAGGTGGGGAGCAGTCAGAGATTTTTAGCCTTAAAGCAAGGGTGAGCAATATACAGCCCATGGGCTTGATCTGACCCACTAAATGATTCTATCCAGCCCACCACTGCTCCTCTAAAGGAGAATTGTATCCAGTCTGCCGCTGCCCTGGCTTTCAGCACCTCTGGCCTTTCTCCCTTCCCCTAGCAGTAGCTGCTGCAGTAGCAGCAGCCACTCCCCGCCCTGGCCTAGCCCACCTCCCAGCACCCACTGTATCCTCCAAGGTAGGGGGTGCTGAACTCCTGGCCAGGCTTCTGCCTGGTGAGGCTATCTCTGGGCATTTATAGAGGTGCTCCTGGAGTTGGGGGTAGGCAATTTAATTAGAATGGCTCCAAGAGCCGCTCTAATTAAAGCACCCAGAGCATCAAGTGTATCTGCGTCCCCACACTGAAAAATAGCAGTGGGTGCGCTTTAACTAAAGGTCATCAAATAAGCTTTAGTTAAAGTGCCCCTGCCTCCATTTTTCAGTGTGGGGGCACTGATACACATGACGCTGGAGTCTGCTAGAGCGCAGTAATTACCACACTCCAGCAGATTCAATTAATCAAGTCTGCTCCGAAACACTGTATTTACAGTTCATTGGAGGAACCTCGCTGCACATATATAGGCGCGCCTTATGTGCCACTCTGACCCTGAGGCCCTTCACAAACCAGACAACTTAGCCCTGGCAAGCTGAAGCCCAGGTAAGGTCTTCCCTGTTGGCAGGGGATGGGGTATAGGAGGAAAGGGCCAGGAGCCCCAGGTTATCCTGGCTTTGCTGGGCCAGCCCTGGTTGTGGCATGGGCACTACACTGTGTTCCCACACATCACTTTGGGCTGCACCATGTGGGCGCAGGTAGAGCAGCTCCTGCCTGACCCTGGCTCAGGGCCTGGCTGTATGACAGCGACACAGGGTGAGGGAGAAGGAGAGAACGTAGTGCAGCACCTGCCTGACCAGGCCTGGATAACCTCTGGCTCCTGGTCCCCTTCACCCTGCACCCCCTTCCCTGCCCCGAGTGCCCAGCATACAGCTAGGTTGGTGCTACACTGTGTTCCCATGTGCAACCTCAGGCCATATGGGCACAGCTGTAACAGCTCCTGCCTGACCCAGCTGCATGCTGGGGACTTGGGCAAGGGGAGTAGGGAGAAAAGGGCTGGTAGCCATAGGTCATGCAGGCCCAGGTGGGTCAGTGCCACACTGCATTTTCCCCTTCTCCCTGTACCCCCTCTCCTACCTTAATCCCCAATATGCAGCTGAGTCAAGCAGGAGCTACTCCAGTTTTGACTAATAAAGAATTCCAGAAACAGCCAACACCTTTCATTTTCATGATACTTCCCAATGGTCAGCGCAGTCTATGCAGGGAGGCAACGGCAACACCCTGGGACAAGAGCTATGTGGAGGGGGCAAAGGTTGAGGGCAGTGGTTGTTGGCTTAGAAACGGTATTTAAAGGCCTGGTTTTGGGGAACTGGCTTATAGGTATAGATGTATGTATCTAAGGGGTCAAGATACATACATACTTTAAGATGTATTATAAGGGGTCAAGATGGGCAGCAGGGATTAAATGGATTTCTGAAGAGCTGTGGAGACACACACACAGCTTCTCATGGCCCTGGAAGTAGACGGGCAGTCTAGCACAACAAGGCCAATGGATGGACACAGACTGAGAATGAAGGGAGGCATGCCATAACATGAGATCACAGCCTTCAAGGAAGATGCATTGTCTAACACAACAAGACACAACAACGAAACAGCCTGGGAGCCAAAGGAAGTATGTACCATACTGTCCCATAACACAAGATAACACCAGCACCAGCAGGCTCCACACCAGCAACAAGGCCCCGAAGAGCAGGGGGGGCCTAAGTCCCGGTTTTGGGGGAGCAGACCAAATTAGGACAAGGCCTGGAAGGCTACGCAGACTTGTGACCACAGAGAGACAACCAACCAGAGATAGCCATGGATGAAGAGTCATCGGGAGTCATCAAGGGGGAAGGAGAATACGAAAGCAGAGACTTGAGATTAACAAAGGGTGCCTCCCTTTGTCTTGTTGGTCCCTCTCGTCCCTCCTTCTCCCTCTTTGCTGTCCCTCCCCTCTCCCCTCCATGAGAGGGGTCCCCATCCCTGTCCCCATCCCCCAGGAAGGGTCCCTGAGAGCACCATGGACCAAGGGCATACCAGTAGCCTGTCTCATGCACCCCACTGGAGGGGGGCTGTGGGTCTCAGCATTCTACCTCCAGACTGCTGACATCTAAGAGAGAGAGCCTCAGAGTGGAGCCTGCATCCTGACCAGATGTACTTTGACTCTGATGACAGCCCTAGGATTGGTAGATATAGAATTATTTGATTGTTTGTATGGTTGCTTATTTTGGTTCTTACTCTGTATCAATAAATTCACCTATTATCGACTAGCAGGTGTTGTGGTCGGTATGAGGGTTGTGCCTGCCTGGAACAAAGGTATAGGTGCTGGGTCCAAAATCCAGTGTCAACAGTGCTGAGTCTGGTGATAGCATTTGAACAGCATGGTGCCTGATTGTTCTATGGCTAAATCAACAACTGTACCTACTCACAAATAGGGCATGTTAACTGCAGGGATTTCTTTTGTGAGGTTCAACTGAAGTGTGTACATGTGTGTGCATGTGCATCTGTTTTCATGTGTGTAGGGATGCAGTTAGGTCTGTAACATGCACAGGGACAGCCCTCAGTCCAAGCTTCTAAACCTCCCAAAATACAATGACATAAGCTAGCAAGGTCAAAGGACCTCTTCAGTCAGCAGCCCATTGGGTTAAGACACATCAGTTCACATAGGCAACAGCACACAAGTGAAGTGATGTGACTAGCATCACTCTGGCTGCATCACTCAAGCCCAAATGACCCCGTCCATTTACAGCTGGGTCAACCAGGGGACAGGGGACTTTAGTACAAGCCCAGAGTGATGCTCAAACTCATACCCTGCAAGCCACAGCAAGATATCATTCCTGTTCTGTCACCACACTCCATACAGCAGTAGCTCCACCCAAAATAATTAAGTTTTGACCAGCCAGTGAGCTCCAATCTCTCCTAGCCTGGACAACACCTTAACATTAGTCTCCAACCCCTGCAAACCATTCCAGGACCTTGAGTAGCCAGATGGGGTATGCAGCAAGCTATGGACACCAGCCTGGGTACTCCCTTCCTGCTGTGATGGCATGTGGATACAAGCCAAAGGTGCAGAGTCTGATTCAATGGGGAGTGCCAGTGGGGAAGGAAGCAAGGCAGCCTCAGCAGAGTGTATGCCCCAGGAGTTCAGCTGGGCTGAATCTAGATCTCAGGGTGGTGCCTGCCCTCACCTGATTCCCTACCGAGAGTGCATGAAGCAGGATATGAGTGACTGAGTCTGGCCAGACCTCACAGACACCCTGATAGCTCAGCTCAACTCTTCCCGGGTGCCCCCACCCCTAACATAGATATAACTATCCAGCAATGTTTTGCCGTCTTCAGTGTTGGTTCCGATTTTTCCTGCAGTGACTCTAATGGAGCAGATTCTCCGTTCCCCACCAGCCCAGCACTGTTGAACACTCCCAATTCTGAGTATAGGCAATGAGGCTATAAAAAGATGTCCCCTGAGAAGCCCATCCAAGGACCCTTGTCTTGGCTGTCATCTCCCCCATGCCAGAGGAGGAAGTAGACAGCAGTTGTTTTAGAGGCATAGTGCTATGGAATATGTGTCCCCTATGGTCCTAGTAAAGTCAGGCATCCCATGACTTAAAAGGAAGTGCTACAGGGGCTTTGGTGCAAATCCCTGTGGCATCAATACTGATGGGTCCAAATAACCATTCAGACAAGTGATTAAGGTGAGAGGCATTGTAGTAGGCAAATGAAAAAGGGAAGGATTGCAAACCCCCAGGGACCTCTCACTGATACGATGGCTGCTCTGTTGTGGGTACAACCTAACCCAGCCATAGGGCCCTTTAAACCACGTGTCTGAGGTGCCCTCTTAGTCCAGTCGTCTAATCAAAGCAAGTCAAAGGAGGCAGATCTTCAGGCCAGGTCCCATCACTACAGCTATGTGTTATAGAATCTATAGAATCAGAAAATAAGAGTTGGAAGGGACCTCAGTAGGTCATCTAATCCAACCCCCTGCTCAAAGCAGGACCATCCCCAACTATACCATCCCAGCCAAGGCTTTGTCTAGCCAGGTCTTAAAAACCTCCAAGGATGGAGATTCCACTACCTCTCTGGGTAAGCTGTTCAAGTGTTTTACTACCCTCCTAGTGAGAAAGTTCTTCCTAATATCTAACCTAAACTTCCCTTGCTGCAACTTGAAACCATTGCTCCTTGTTCTGTCATCTGCCACCACTGAGAACAGTCTAACTCCATCTCTTTGGAACCACCCTTCAGGTAGTTGAAGGCTGCTAATAAATCCCCTCATAGGGCACATTTACACATCTCCCTACAGTGATGTAGTGATGTGCTACATCACCGTATGATGTGCTATGGAGATGTAACGATCATGAGTGTCTACACGTAATCACCAGCTACAATGCCATAGCGGCACACTCCCCAGGTATAGTGCTCCCCTACGGTGACACCGCAGCAAAATTTAATCATGCGCCACGTGTACGGTGCAGTAAAAGGAAGTACTAAAGCTGATGCTGTAGCAACTTAGCTGTACGGTGATGTGTAGATGTGCCCTCAGTCTTCTCTTATCTAGACTAAATAAAACCAATACCCTCAGCCTTTCCTTATAAGTCATATCCCCTAACCCCCTTACCATTTTCATTGCCCTCCACTGGACTCTATCCAATTTGTCCATATCCTTTCTGTAGTAGGGGGGCCCAAAATTGGACACAGTACTCCAGATGTGGGCTTATCAGTGCTGAATAGAAGGGAATAATCACTTCCCTTGATATGGTAGCAATACTCCTATCAATGCAGCCCAGTATACTGTTAGCCTTCTTGGCGACAAGGGCACATTGCTTGCTCATATTCGGCTTATTGTCCACTGTAACCCCCAAGTCCTTTTCTGCAGAGCTGCTGCCCAGTCAGTCAGCCCCCATCCTGTACTGGTGTATGGGATTGTTCCATCCTAAGTGCGGGACTTTGCACTTGTCCTTATTGAACCTCATGAGCTTTCTTTTGGCCCAATCCTTCAATTTACCTAGGTCACTCTGAATCCTAGCCCTACTCTCCAGTGTATCTACTACTCCCCCCAGCATGGAGTCATATGCAAACTTGCTGAGGGTGCACTCTATGCCATCTTCCAGGTCATTGCTGAAGACACTGAACAAAACTGGCCCCAGGACTGACTCCTTGGGCACTCCACTTGATACTGGCAGACGCTGAGTCATGGATTACTACCCTCTGAGCCAAATGATCCAATCAGTGTTCTCTCTACCTTACAGTCCATTCATCCAATCCATACTTCCTTAGCTTGCCTGCAAGAATGTTGTGGGAGACTGTATCAAAAGCCTTGCTAAAGTCAAGGTATAACTGCATCCACTGGTCTTCCTGTATCCACAGAGCCAGTCATCTCAACATAGAAGGCAATCAAGTTGGTCAGGCATGACTCACCCCTGGTGAATCCATGCTGACTGTTCCTGATCACCTTCTTCTCTCCAGGTGCTTAGAAATCAATTCCTTGAGGACCTGCTCCATGATTTCTCCAGTGACTGAGGTAAGGGTGACTGGTCTGTAGTTCTCTGGATCCTCCTTCTTCCCTTTCTTAAATATGGGCACTATATTTGTCCTTTTCCAATCATCCAGGACCTCATGAGTTTTCAAAGATAATGGCCAGTGGCTCTGCAATCACATCAGCCAATTTCCTCAGCACCTTAGGATGCATCCTGTCCAGCTGCAGGGACTTGTATATGTTCAGCTTTTCTAAACAGTCCCTAATCTGTTCTTTCACTATAGTTGGCTGTTCATCTTCTCCCCAAACTGTGCTGCCAGGTGCAGTAGTCTGGGAGCTGACCTTGCCTGTGAAGACTGAGGTGAAAAAGGTATTATTTCATCCTTTTCTGTGTCCTCTGTCACTAAGTTGATTCCCCCTTTCAGTTAGGGACTCACACTTTCCCTGATCTTCCTCTTGTTCTGACAGACTTGTAAAAACCTTTCTTGTTACCCTTCTCGTCCCTTAGTAACTGCAACTCCAATTGCACTTTGGCCTTCCTGACTTCATCCCTGCATGGCCGGACAATACTTTTATACTCCTCCATAGTTGTTTGTCTAAGTTTCCACTTCTTATAAGTTTCCTTTTTGTGATTTATCCTATTGAAGAGTTCTCTGCTAAGCCAAGCCGGTCTTCTGCCATACTTACTAGTCTTCCTGCACATTGGGATCATTTGTTCCTGCACTCTCAGTAACATTTCTTTAAAGTACAGCCAGCTTTCCTGGACTCTTCTCCCACTCAGTGTCCAACCCCTGGACCCCAGCTACCATATACCCAATGTCTGGACATCTGCTGTGCACTCAACTTTTCTACTGCTCCTGGATGGCCATGCATCTGCTCCTTCCTAAGTGCCAGGTCATGTTCTGTGTCTGGGTTTGCAATGTTTACACGCTTTAGGAGGGGCAGGGGTGTGCATTGTGAAAGCTTTTATAGGTTCATGATACTTGGCTTCCCTCACCCAAAGCAAAACACATCAGCACTTTTCCTTCGCAAACTTCCCAGTTAATGGCAAGTTTGGTGACAGGTGAATGTCTGCTCTCTCTGCCCTACCTGGCTACCCACACCCTGGGGTGGGCATCATACAAATTCCAGCTTCCTTACATAAAACATGGTGAAGGATGGGGTGGGATCAAGCTCACTCCTAAAAGCTCCCATTCTGGGGCTCCTGGAGAGACCTAATGGGAAGAGGGGAGAGAAGAATTCCTGACCCCCAACCCAGCCCCCACCAACTAGAAATCTTCACTTTTACTGCTCAGGCACTCACCACTAGAGGGTCTTGCAAAGCATTCAACCTGCAGCCACGACTCCCAGACCACAACTGACCTCTGGACTGCAACCTGTCCATTCCTGTTGCTCCTTCTGGCATACTGAAAGCCCTGGGGCAGCTCATATGAGCAAATGTCACTTGGCAAGGTTTGGGGAGCTGGGATTTAGCCCTCACACTTAAAGTTGTTATAGCAGGTCCACTGGGTTCTGTTCTGTTGTCAGTTACCCAGTGAAAGTTGCAGGTAAGTCCACTGACTTCAGTTCCTGCATGTAGCTAGGAGCTCTGCCTGTCCCATGTACATAGATCATAGGAGCACCCTGAGCCTCTTGAGAACTATTTTCTTCCCAGCTAAAGCAAATGACAGCACCTGTGAATCAGGCTGAGGGCTGGAGGGAGGAGAAATGAGAGTGCTGCCTGAAGATGAGCCATCTGGAACAGAGCCAGTAGTAGGATGCAATCCCTTCCCCATGGCAACTCATACTAGACCCCCTGGTAGGCACAGAGCAGGGTGCTGTTCCTAGCAACTGTTCATGCAGCTCTCATACTCACAGAGCATGAATGCCTTCAGCTGAGTGTAAGGCTCAGCTGTCGCTGGGAGAAAGCCATGCTCCTCAGCTTGAGAATTGGCCTGTTCCTAGGAGCTCTCTGCCTTGGCTCCCTCTTTCCATGCAAAAGGCCTTCTGTAGCAATTCTTTATTTCAGTGCTACTTCAAAGCTGTGATTCCTGAGAGCCCATAGGTATGTGGGCCACCAGAGCCAAGCAGCAACTCTGTACAGTAATTACGCACTGTTCTATATTCAGTTTGAATTAGCATGCAGAAAAGAAGCAAGTATCAGAGGAAAATCATGCCTCCCCCCTCTCTAGCTAAAGATGTTTTCTTTATTAACTGCTAAAAAAATTGTCACTTGCTTGCTGGTGGATTTAGGTGGTTTCTTGGCACTAACTTGCTTTCTCTGGCAGTTGCCAGAAATGGTAAGGCAGGGATGCCCCCTATCTGCCGGCACTGCCTGCTGCACCTAGCCTGGGCACCCAAGTCCCCTCTCCCCAGGTCCCTGCCAGTGGTGTTACAGCACCATCTGTCTTTTTAAAATGCAGGGCTGCCCCCTAAATGTGTAATTTGGTGCTATCTGTAATTAGTCACGCTGCTTTCTTCGGAGGTGCAGCAAGCACAGTTACCCATTCTGAGCAGACAGAGCCACTGCCTGCTCAGCTAACTGGCTCGCTTGGGAAAAAAGTCTGGTAAGGAAGCAGGGAGAATGTGCAATAGTAGGAGAGGAGGACTGGACTCTGCAGGGCTCTGCACCGACCCCTCCTCCTGGTACATTTCATGCTGCAGCCATAGGTCCTACTCAGCACCAGGGCCCAGCCTGGTACTAGTGACGTTGCAATGCCCTCTTCAGTTGTTGGCTCTTAACCAAAATGTGCTAGTATGAAGAGGGTATTCTCCCTTGCCCTGTGCCCATTAGGCCTCCTTAGGCAAGGCCAGCACCCTGGATTTAAGCATCACAAACAGATCACAACAGTGTCTCTAGGGCTGAGTAGCTCCTCCCTTCTAGGAGCTAAAGGACAGTGTGGTGGAGATAACACAGCTTTTTAGTCCCTCTCCCCATCTCCTACCTAGGTGGTGGGGCAAGAGTGTCTCCTTCTGTTTCATGTGTCTCCATCCTACTGTCCTTGGGCCTCTTCCCCTTCCAGATCTGGTGCAAGAGCAGAGGTTTTTCACGCAAGTGACTTCCTTTCCTCACTGTGAATTAGGGCCTTGTTACATATTGCACTGAGCTGCTCAACTGTTGGTGGGTGTTACTACTAACTCAAGTTTCAAGCTGTCACACCTAAAGGCTAAAAACCTCTCTGACTGCCTCACCTCACAGCTGTGACTTCCCACTAGAGGACTGGAAAGCAGGGGCCAGACTAGGAGCTACAGCTGTGAGTTGTCACTACAGGGCTAGTGACCCAAGACAGGCTTTGATCCCTGGTCTAGGTGGGATTGTGTGAGACATGGGCTGAGGGGAGGGGGGACATGAAGCTGGGAGGTGGAGAGTTAATGGGATGGGGGTGGGTAATGAAATGAGAGGTGGAAAGGAAATGAGGGTAGGGGAAGGGTGGTGAAGTGAAGGAAGTCAGCCACTTAAGGATAAAATAAAAAGAAGTAAAAAAAAAAAAGGAATTTAAAAAGAAATAAAGAGTAAGTAAATTAAAGAAGGGCTCATGTTTTAATAAATTGGGATTTGGGATTGAAGTGTGGAGGGTGCTGGTTGTGCTTCCTGGGATTGCTGTGAGGTGGGAGTGGTGAGTGGTACTTTTTGGGGACCTGCTGCCCCAATTTGGCCCCCTACCTTGCCCC